>NC_134647.1:2670287-2959180 GCF_030463565.1 Pelecanus crispus | reverse complement strand
GAAAGCAAAGTAAAGCTGGATAGGTAATGGATTTCTTAAAAAAATTAATAGGCAACCTGAGAGACAGTAGATAAAAGTGACATAATTTTTTATTTTTTCCTTAGGGTCAACCCAAAACATATCATTATATCCTAGATGAAATATGGGGGGGTATTTTGGGGTTAGTTATCTTGCTGTTTAACGTCTTTTCTTTTCCAAGTGAATCAATTTTGCCATTTTGAAATGAAGCATCAGGAGGAAACATTCTGCCATTTCTGAATTTGCTAAATTCAGCCAGAATTCATATATCATTTCATTCCTCCCAAAACACTGTTGTTCTGCTAATTTTTAATTAATCTCTGAATTTATGCTCCACAGAAGGAAACAAGTTGGAAGAACAGACTTTCAATTAATTTTTGCCGAGACCTGAGAGATGCAGTGCTGGGGAGGAGCTGCAAGACGCTGGTGGGTCCCGCAGGAGCACAGGAGATGGCACCTTGGAGGTCTCGGAGAGGTTTTGCACACTTTCTCCCCCTGCCACACAGTGATACAACCTCTCTCTTTACCCAAGTCCCATTTAGAAAAGCAAACAAAAGGAAAACACAGCAACATAAAGTCTGTCGCGAAATCTGAACGGTGATGGGGCCATCCACTGAAATAATCTGATAAAATTCATGTATTTTTGATAAGGTGTTTCAGGTGTTATTTCCAACCTGGATATTCATGTGAATATTTGCTCATTCTGTTGAGAAAAAAAAACAGTAGGAATGAAATTTTTCACAGCTCTCTTTGCTCAGTGAAGAGAAGTGAAGAAGATGAAATGTTTATGATCTGTCACAAATCAATATAAATCTGGAAAGCCTTTGACACATTCATATTTTTTTATGAAGGAGTATGAGAGGATGGAGAATACTAGAAAAAACGTATTAAAGAATGCCAACACTGTTGTTTGTGATTTGATCAGATGTGACTGATGTACCATCAGCTGAGAAACCCGCAAACGATGAATTGAGAGCTGAGATGAAGCCAACTCCCCGGTGGGTTTCCTTTTATTAAAGCAAATGATATTCATGTTTTATGAAGTGCACAGTAAATCTATCGTATAACTGAAGAGTAAGATGATTTTTATTCTCTGGCTTGAGAATACGTAGTTTTGCTTACTTTAGATATCTGAGATTTGTAGCTGAACTGTGGTGAGGACATGTTGCAATGCCTCCAATATCCATGTACTTCAACAGGCACAGCTGGAGGCACAGCTGGATGCAGAGGATGGGGGCCATGCAATAAGGCGGTCACCTGGGCCAAGCGACCGTGGGGGAAAAATAAAAAGTGGGTTTTTTAAAACCAGTTGGAACTGTGGTGGCACCGTATGAGGTAAAACATAACTCTTACTCTGTTGGTTTGTTGTAAAAAAGGGTGTCTCGGTACGTTTTTACAGTTTGCCTACTGTGAGATCGTTTTGTAATTTAAGGTCTTGTGCTAAAATCAGCCAACATTTTGACAAGGGTTGGGAGGAATTTTTGGCAAAATGTTGGTGAAGTTTGACAAGGCTTTGACAAAGAACGAAGGAAAATCAGCGGTTTTGGCTGAGCTTTGCTCTGAGTTTTGGATTTGCATTCAGAGCAAGGACATACATACACAAGGATATTTTGGCAAGAGCCAAATCACTTCTCTTTTGGACCACAACAAACCAAAAATGAGAACTGCTGACCATGAATCACCTTCTTTGAAATGATGGAGAGGAGGGAGCAGATACTGCTGTGCTTGGTGGAGGAAGGCAGTGAAGAGGAGACATGGGCAGGTTCTCAAATGCTCCTCCCCATCACACGAACTCTATTATTAATGCAACGGAAATGGTTTTAAATTAATGCAAAGCTTGATAGAGCTGTCCCACGCCTACTTCTCATGTGTTATTTTAATTCAGGTGATTCTGGTTCTTCTAGAGTTGGTTTGGTGTTTTAAAGGATGGGGAGTTCAGGTGGTTGTGGTGTCAGGGATTTTCAGCATTCCTCACCTGCGTTGCGCTATGGGTGATGTATTCATTTAAATAAAGCAGTGATGGAAAACTTTGTTCTTTCTGCAGAGAAAGATGCCTGCAGAGGCATCGAAGGAAACCACAATACATGCGGATTGCATTTAGAGTTTCTCTGATTAACATGACACACGTTACTTATGAAAAATGGAGTATGAAGAGACCGGGAGAAAATGAAGGTATGATTTCCTCTGCTGCCTCTCGTGGGTTTGTCCTATATCATTTAAAAAAACAGAAGACTGCTTAAAAATATCCTGCAGTTGTCCATGTCTTTGTTTTCTGTCGGAGACGTCTGTGGCTTATTACGTTCTATACTCTTGGCTTTCCTGCAATCTTCTGGCTGTTTAGCACTGAAATAATGTAATCCAATTTTCTTTGTTGCCATAAAGGCCTTCATTATGGCTTCATGGGATATTGTAATCAGAATCCGTTGGATTTTCTCATATGTCAAAGTGACGTCTGCTTCAAATTCATCAGTGTCCTTGTGTTGTTGTAAGCACTCGGATAGTCTGGAGGTCATGCCTCGCTTCATGTGTCATTGCCGAAGATGAATTTATTTAGCGTCAGTTCTCCTACAGCAACATAAACTATCAGCTTGCTTTGAATTTTTGCCTTTATCTTTAGGTTATTGCTGCAGAAATGTGATAATGTCTCATTTGTGCCAGTGCTGATAACATCTTTCCCGCTTTGATTTTTCTGTTGACATTTGCAGGAAGAGCTTTCATTTCACTCGACCGTACGCCATGAGTCGACCTTGGATGGTGAGGGGGCCACGTGGGCTGCTGCGAAGGATGGACGCTGCAAAGATCCACCGTGGTCATTTGCAGCTTTGCTTGATTAACGCAGGGGCTTTTCGGAGAGCACCATTATCCTGCATTGGTCAGGGTACATTTTCATCACAAATACATTTTTATTGCAAAGATGTTGTTGGCTTGTCTCCAGCCCATGTATTTCCAAGTCACCTCCCCAGGTTTCTTTTGAGCATATTAGGGGAAAAAAAAAAGAGGAAAATATTATTTCTGGTGCCTCTCTAGGATCTTTTGCATGACTTTTGTTTTTCAGAAATGGCCAAGCACGGCTGGGAAGGCTGTTGGGCACAGAGGTGGTGGGGATGGAGCCAGGCTTTGCGGGGCTGCTGGGAGGTACCTGCAGCCTCTGCCCACGGGGGACGGGCATTTCAGAGAGCAGGAGGGTTTTCAGCCCCAGCATGGGCGCAGAGAATCATAGAATCATGGAATGCTTTGGGTGGGAAGGGCCCTTCAGAGCCCACCCAGCCCAACCCCTGCAGTGACAGGGACAGCATTAACCAGAGCAGGGTGCTCAGAGCCCCGTCCAGCCTGACCTAAAAAGAAGCGGGTTCGGTGCCGAGCGTGCGCCCTGCGGGTGAGGCAGCAGGTGTTGGAGCAGAAGAGATGCACCCAAACAGGAGAACTTTCCTCGGGGCTGTGAATTTGTTAAAATTTCCAGCAGCGCGTGTCGAGCCTGGCTGAAGACAAGAGGCAATAATGTGCTGGGGGCTGCAGCGCCGGGAGGTGGGCTCGCTCCACCCAAACCTTGCTAGCCAGGCTCCTCCTGGGTGCAGGCTGGCAAGGTCTGGGCTAGTTTCTTTCCTAAGAAAGCAAATTAAATCACTTTTGTTATCTGATCGCTTCCAAAGTGTCTTGCCCATCGTGGCACACAATGGACAAAGAATCTGATCCGTACTTCTCCCATCCAAACCTCCAGTTTGCCCTGGCTGGCTGCGGGTGGGAATTATCCTCCTGTTAAATACTGCTGTAGGATTTTCCAATAGGGTTTCCAACACTGTTTAAACCCCCCTTTTAAAATAAAAGCCCAAGATAGATTATAGCTATTTCCCAGGTTTAATCACTAAATACATTGAAAATTATTTTATTTTCCCAGGAATACCATTTTGAGTGGTGCGTGTCTGACCCCAGGGAGCCCATTTAGGAGTGTCCTCCCCAAAGGGAATCCAGCTGGGCGTGAAATGAGCCCTTTTGTCTGGTGGAGCCGCAGGAGGGGGTCGGACCAGGCGGATCGATACAGCCGTGCGTCTGAAACAGCCCAACCAGGGACCTTGCGACAATAGGAAATCAGGTTTAAAAGCTCCACGCTGAACGCAGCCAGTTGCAAATAATAATAATTTTAGCAGGAGCTAAAATTGCTCCTCTTGCTCCTGTTTTAGCAGTTCGGCTGAAGCCCTGAGCCGGGAACGGTGCCCTTGGATGTTGTTAGTCTTTTCCTAACCTGAGTGCGACAGTAAAATCACAGATCCATGCAAATCCATCCAACCTTTGGTATATTTGTAAACAAGGGCCTCTCCCTCCAAGCAGCCTTGCTCTTATTACTCTAAATGATGTTACTCCATCCTGCAAAGCAGCCCATCTTGGTTCGGAGCAGCATACTGCGTTCATATCTTTTTGTACCGTGTTTCAAACGAATTAATCCAAATTTCTCAAAAGTCCTAATGACTAATTCTTTGCTGTGAAGTGTTGCTGTACGTATGATGTTTTTATTGCAGCTTCCGCTATTTGCAAACATTATCGCCGAGCGCAGTAAAGGTGAAGGCAGCTGGTGTTTCCAGCAAGGAAAATACTGATTTTTTTTTCATATATGCAAAGTGAATGTCCCTGCAGGCATTTTGGGAAGGGAGGCGGGTTGCGGGGATGCAAAGGCCAGTGTGTCGGGGGGACGACATCAGGCAGGGACCTCCTCTGGTCTACAGAAGCATCTTCTCACCATCTTGAAGCCAATCCGTACAGCAGCTCGGGTAGAGCTGCCATGACCATTTCCACTGCAAAAAAATGAAGCTGAATTTTGGTGTTTGTTATGTTTGTTTTTCCCTGTACGTGATGTTTATTTTCCCATTTTGTTGCCTTGCAGGTGTAGGAAGCAACTTTGTGGCAAGGCAAAGTGCTTTCACTCAGCTTTGAACCACGGTCTTTGCATCTTCCCAAGTGGAGCTGCATGCAATTTGTTGGTCAAATACTTGTAAAAATGTAAAATCAGATTGGTCAATGTTATTTACACAGTCTTCTGTAACTTACCAAGATATCTGGGGGGGGGGGCTGGAAAAAAAACGGTAGAGTTGACTTCAGCATTTCCCAAGTGCATCGTTCTGATACTTGGTTTCATTTCATTTGCCAATTTTAATCCTAAAATGCCAACGAGGAGCCGTGATGGAACTATTTCATTTTCATGGGAAAAAAATTTAATTTAACATTGACAGTGAAGGATTGAATGAACTTGAAATGATTTTTCCCTTCCAGTTCTTCAGACTAGCAGGAAAGCGAGAGCCCAGCCTTTCCCAGAGCTCCGTCTGGGGCAGCGTCAGGGAACATAAATCACAGCCACAGCCCCACGCGAGATGTTCCCCCCACCCAGCTTTATGGTGGGTATAATTTAAGCCTTCACAGACTGTGAATTTTACTAGGAAAGTGCATTCACCCTGCCTTTCTCTCTCGTTACTACTTGTTGGAAATGCTGCTCATGCTTCAAGCATCCCTGCTGGTTCAGCTCCCTGGGAGTGCTCGCCAGCCGGACTGGGCTCACGGCATCTGCGTGCCATACCTGTTGACTCGGCGACGTTCCCATCTTAAAAACGCGAAGGGTTATTTTATTTCCTAATTGACTTTTGATTTGGAAGTTGTCAGATAAGAGCTTTGCATTTAAGTAAGAACTTAGCATTTGATTTGTTGTGTTTGGAAAAAGTTCCCATCAAAATATTCCTTATTTCCTCGGCTTTCTTCCTCCCGCAAGATCCCAGGCTTGTTTACTCTTATCCTTTTTGCCTTCAGTGTCATGACCCTGCCCTTTTCTTCCTTCTTCCCCATACTGTGCTTTGTCATTAAATCTTAAGATTATTAAATAAAGTCATTTCTACTTGGTGCATTCCATCTTCAGCTTCCAGCAGTCTCCTCAGGGAGACAGAGATCTATCCGAGGACAGCACGTCTCTTAAATAATACTTACCATAATACTTAAAGAGCACGATACATGGTAATTACTGCCTCTAGCGCACTAATGCATTGTTTGCTCACCCTCAGGCTGTGCCATCCTCGGCACGGTCGCAGACAGAGCTGCTGCCAGCTCCACCAAAACCTTCCCAACGCACCCAGTGCTGGCTTGGGGTTTTTTTTTTTTTTGCAGGTGTTTTTTTTTTTTTCCTCTGAGTTTTTAATTGTGGAGTAGGCATGGAAGAAGGCAGCATATAAAAGATTAATGGTGCTATTGATCACGCCAGCGTGCTGTAACAACTCGGCGTGTAAAGCTGCTGTAGACATCTGAGGGCTACCGGCGTTCCCGTACATGAAAGCTGAAGCGGGCGTGTGCATTTGTCTGCGTGACATCGTTTCTCGTGGTTTTCCCCCTTTATGTTTTCACTCATGTTCTGCATATGTAAAATGAAGCGCTGCAGAAGGAACCAGAAAATAATGAGGGTCAGGTGGCAGGCTTCTTATTTATGAAGAACCCCCTTGTAGCCTTCAAAATAATTTCCAGTGTTATTGGGCAATCAAAGCCAAGGATAAAAATCGTAAGATCAAATAAATAACGTAGAACTAATGAAGCTCTATCTACATGCCAGCAAATGTCAGGAAAAAAAGGTTGGGCATGCAAATGCCTCTTCATCTTGCTCCCCAGGGAAAAGTTCAGAGAGACTGAAGGTCATCTTAGACATTGTGGATGGGTATAAATTGATGCCGGAAGAAAGAATCACAACAGGAATCTTTTTCTGGTTTGCAGGATTTGGTTCCCAAAGAAGCCTTGCATCTGAAATGAGCTGGGGCATAAATGCAGTTCTGGGCTGTAAACTGGAAGGTGTCCATCTACGTTGATGGTGAGCTGGTGGGACGGGCGGCACCCCTCTATCCACTGGTTAGAAACTGGTCTTCTATCAATAAATGTGAGGGAAGGGAGACGTCATTCTTGCTTCTGGATGTCCCAAAACAGCTCCTGTGATATCTTTGCATACAGCCCCAATTAATTGTATTATTTAATGGCACACTGGAGGACACACTTGAAAATATGAGGAGCAACTCTGCACTGACAGCAGGGATGAATTAGATGACCTAATTCTCTAAAGTATGAGATTTCAGACTGCTGTATCAGCTCCATGTCCTAGGGTAGGTATTTCATCCTGCACCATATCATTCTCTGAGTTGTCCAGCCCCAGCATGGTGTTTGCCTGCCAACAGGTACCTTCTTCTGTCCAAGTTCCACCTGAGACTCTGAAAATGTACCTATATACTTCCTGTACACTAAATTGTTTTTAAATACATCTGAGAAGATATCTTGACATCTTTGATGAGCACCTTGAGCAACAAATATATAAGCCTTTTAGTCTTCTCATTTATAAACGGCTTAAAACACTCAATGCAACATTGATGGAAAGCAAGTAAGACAAGAACATCTGACAAAAGCAAATAAATACCTTATTTAATACATGCAAAATACGTAAGTGAAAAGGCTGAAACATAACCGAGGTCTGGAAGAAGCCTTTTTTTTTACATTGCAAGTACCCTGACAAGTAGTACATCCATGCAAATGTAGGGATGCAAACTCATAGTCTCCCACAGCAACTACAGAGCTACAAACTTGGAATTTTCCTACAAAGTGGCAAATATTTAAACTTCAGCACCAAAGTCAGCCAAAGCTAAAGTGAAGTATAAAAAATGTTGGGGAACATGGCCCCAGCTTGCGGGGGAAAATACTGAATGACTGGTTAGTCTCTGTGTATTGCCATGGTACGTAAATGCTGGAGTACTGCTTCTGCACAAAGATAATGCGTAAAATTTTTTGTTGAAAACATATAAACCTCCATATATCAGAAGGAAATACGAATTGCAGAGACATCAAAACCTATTGAAAAAATGACATCGGTCGTGACAATTATTTAAGTCTGGGGTTCTGATAAAATTTGTGAGAAACAGCTCTCCTCCCTCTAACACGCGCAAGAAAATTGGAAGAACTGGAAGGAGCTCCATCAGCTCGAATTGTAAGATGGGTGAAGCTCTTTTCTGGTGGGTTTTTTGTTTTTTTTTTCAAATTGGTTTTTCTCTTCCTGTGTTTCTGAAGCATCTCCATCCTCTTCCTTATACAAGAAGATGTGATCATGAAGGTCATCTAACTTGGCTCTTGATGCAGTCAAATTTCACCACCTCCACAGAAAAAGACCCAGCCAACCCAACCCAAAACTTGTATTAAATTTTCCCCTGCAGAGGCAGGGACTTCCAAGGAGCACAGCTGTCTTTTGGCATTTCGTGACCCTTACTTGTCCTGCTACGTGGCTTGATCCGAAGGACTCGCTGTGTTGGTTCCTTGTGCCCAGCACCCTTCCTGTGACCATGCTTTGTGGCCAGGGTGGAGGCTGCACGGCTGTGCACACATTTCTCACCACCGGGGATGAACAGCCGGCTGGGTTCGTGTGTTGGAAGAGCCGAGCAAGTCCCCCCGTTAGCTCAGGGGCAAGGGCTGGAGCCCCAGCGATAACCTGGGGGCAGCCCCGCCGGGAAGGCGTCCTGTTTCAGCACGGATTCGTTACCGATGTTAAGCTACCTCTTGGCTGCTCTCCAAAATGTAAACAGACTTCAGGGCTGGGACTTGGGAAGTAATTTAAAATGTGTTAGCTCTAATGTTGGGAATTTGGGACTCCTGAAGCCCAGGGCCTAAAAGGAACATTGTTTGCTGTCTCATTAGCCCTTTTGCTGAACTCCAGCAACAGCCTCCCTGGATTTTCCCACCAGTATCTCTTTATCTAATGGGGCTGAGAAGGAAAACCTGTTGCAAGCATTAAATACTTTCTGATCGGTCATATGCTTAATTGTGGCTCTGTAGGATCATATTTATGGTCCACAGAGCTATTACGACTGTTCCTTATGTTACAGCTTTAAACTCTGAGGACACTGCCAGCTGCGGAGGTGAGCTGCCTGGGGACACGCGAGCGGGGTTTTTCGGGGGAAAGCTTTCCTTCCCATGCTGCCAGTGGGTGATTTCTCCTGGTGCAGGGATGCTCGTGCAACAAGGATTGTGCTTCTGAGCTACACAGAAGAAAAAAAGCATCATTGAGGAACGCCTTTGCCGGAGGGGCTGGGTAGGATTTAGGTATCCCTGCAGCACAAGCCTCCCCAGGGCTGCCTGGGATGTGGCCAGGTGCTGTTCCTGCTGGCTGTGCCTATATTTCTGATTTTCATGCCAATATTTCTGAGGCTGAGTGCTCAGCCCAGGGTCCCTCCTGGGGCCCGACGTGTGGATGTTTGGTAATTCCCACATGCATTGAGCTCGGAGCAAAGACCGCACCAGCCATGAGGGCTTCTGTGCCATTGGGACATCTCCCTTCTCCTCCTACCTGTGGAGAAACATCTGGGCAGCCGTTTCATTCCCTCGTGTCCTACGCTATTTCTCATCTTTGAGCTATTATTCCCCCTGCAAAATAAGCTGAAATTAAGGCTTGATAGTCAGCTGATAATTGGGATCATTGCATTAAAACCTGTCGACAAAAAGAAGATTTGGGGCACTAATTTATCGAAGGGCTTAGAAACACTGAGGGCAATGGCTGAGCTAGTTCCTGACTGTCCACCCAGACATTGCAGCAGCTGCTGTGTGCCTGCAGGGTACAACCCATCCACTTTATCTGCTCTCAGCAGTGTTTGAAGGGAGATGGTTTTCCTGCAGCCTCGGGGGGCTGGGAAGGGGCACGCATCTGCCCATGGGGCCACTGGAATTGCATTTTTCCCCTCCCGGCATCTGAGCTGGCTGGGTGCATGTACAGAGTCTGTCCCTGATTTGCAGCATGGTTACAGGCAGTGTTACCCACTGCTGGCGCCAGTATGGCACCAAAAGGACCATGTCCCCTCCACTGGACACAGCCACCACTCAGAGTCCTGGAGGAGAAGTGCCTGCCATCTGCAAGATGTGCAGGAAGAGGGGCTGGGCGTATGTGGGAGGGATGCTCCTCCAGCATAGAATCATAGAATCATAGAATCATAGAATCATAGAATCAATCATGGAATCAAAGAACCATGGAATGGTTTGGGTGGGCAGGGCCCTTCAGAGCCCACCCAGCCCAGCCCCTGCAGTGCCAGGGACAGCTTTAACCAGCCCAGGGTGCTCACAGCCCCGTCCAGCCTGGCCTGGGATGGTGCCAGGGATGGGGCCTCCACCGCCTCTCTGGGCAACCTGGGCCAGTGCCTCACCACCCTCACTGTAAAACATTTCTTCCTTATAGCCAGTCTGAATCTATTCTTCTGTAGTTTAAACCCATCACCCCTCGTCCTGTCCCAACAGGCCTTGCTAAAAGCTTGCCCCCCCCTTCCTGCAGCCCCTCTCAGCACTGCCAGGCCGCACTCAGGCCTCCCCGCAGCCCCCTCCTCTCCAGGCTGAGCACCCCCAGCCCCCCCAGCCTGGCCCCGCAGCAGAGGGGCTCCGGCCCTCGGGGCATTTCTGTGGCCTCCCCTGGCCCCGCTCCGACAGCTCCATGTCCTTCTTGAGCATGAAGTGAAACTCTTCTGTTTGGGGTGTTTTTGGAAAGATACCTCCTCAGCAGCGGAAAGCCAAGTCTAACAACCCCATTGCAGGATCTGCAGCAGGGAACAGGTCAGGAGCGTGCGGCGTCATACGTGTGAAGGAGGCATCCCCCGTGTGTGGCTCACCCTCCTGCTCTGTGCGTCGGGAAAGCTGGGAGGATGGAAGATGGAGGATGGAGGGTGGAGAGCGGAGGATGGAGGGTGGAGAATGGAAGATGGAGGGTGGAGGATGGAGGGTGGAGGAATGAGGGTTGAAGATGATGGATGGAAGATGAAGGATAGAGGGTGGAGGATAGAGGATGGAGGAGTGCATGTCAGGGTTTCAGGGCTGGTTTTGCCAGCTGGAGCCTGCAGTTTTCCGAAGCTATCTTAAGGTGGCAGGGTTGCAATCTGCTGGAGGCCGAGCCCCAGGGCTGGTTGGTTTGCAATCCAAGGGGAAGAAAGGTATTTCAGAAAAATGATCATTTGTCTTGCAAAGCAGGCTGAGCTTTACAGGAGAGGAAAAAGATCTGAAAGCAAATTAGCCCGCACTAACTAGAAATGTGCCGGCATTGAAATACTCAGGTCGTTACAAATTTGTGGCTCCCTTTGAACTGCTCTACGCCAGCAAATGAGCCAATGGTGAATGATCTTCTGCAGCCGGCGTCCCACCCTGCCTGTACAAACTGGTGCTGGGTGCATGCCCCATCCGGGGCTGGGTGCTGCTCACACACGGCACAGCGGACCCTGTGCCACCCCAAGGCTTTCCCAGCGCTTGTGGGAAGAGAAGTCTCTTCCTTGGCAGGAGCCATTACGACCAAACATGCTGCAAAATCAATGGCACTAAGGGGTGGAGGAAAGGATATGATGCCCGATAGCATTCTTGCAATCTAGTTGCTGGAAAGCTGAGTCAAATTGCATGCTTTCAATGCAACGCTGAAAAATTAGCTTGAAATGGCAGCCGAGCTGTGTAACGTGTGTCGGGGTCGCTGGTACGCTGTTAGGGCACTTGCAACCCCTTCACACCCTTCCACATGCTGCCAGAGCCCGAGAGAAGTCTGAATCTAGGAACATTTTGTTTCCTGAAGAAAAAATGAGGTGGAATCACATGAGTGTTAGCTGCACTGTTGTTATCACTTGCTGAATATCATTTCAAACAATAGTAGATTCTATCCAAGGTAGTTGCAGAAGCTGTTGCAGTTCATTGTCTGGGTCTAAGACTTTCTGCATTTGTGTGTTTACAGCATTTAGAATAAAAATTAATATAGGGGGAAATAATCCTTAGCACTTCGGTGGAGCTTTTGATGTACTTTGGAGGTGATCTGCCTCCAGAGGAAGGCAGTCACGCCAATGTATGGAGAAGATTGTTCAAGGCCAGCTGCTCCTCTCTAGTTTACATAGGCCATAAAAGAGAGCATCGTCTGGACACGCCTGACCCACCCTTTGGAGTCAGAAGGTAAAGCAGAAGTGAGGCTATTCATCAAGGAAATTTTTACGCCATAAAGAGCAGCAATTAGGAATAGCTATTTTAGTTATGATTCCTTCTCTCCACCCTCTGGGAAGTAAGATGGATGCATCCATCGCACGTATCGCTGGTACAGCGACAGCAAATGCTGCCTTCAGAAAACCCCGTGTCCAATCCCTGCATTGCACCTGGAGAAGCCCCCCCCGCAGGCAGACAAGCCTGCAAGCACTGGGGAGATGTGCACAGCTTTCAGAATGAAATGCTAAATGGGAAGACCCTCTGCCAACTGCCCTCAGTGGAAGTTGCCACCATTAGTGGTACAACCACTGCTAACAATGTGCGGTCAGCTGTCAAACATGGGCCCATTAAATTGCTACCAGTGCAAAGAGGTCCTTGGTTTTCAGAAGGTGAAGAGAGCTCCAGGAGGTGGAGGGCTGTGGGCACAGGAGGCTTTGGTGTTTTACTCAGCTCAGAGCACGAAGCCAGCTGTGTTTTGGGAGGAGGGAAGCAAATACGGCTTTGTAGGCTGTGGCACAATGAGAATTTCTCAATGTGTAACAACTACAAAAAAATAAACTAAATAATTTGGGACTGTGTCTTATCTGCTGTGACTATTTGCAGTGTTCAATTAGCCATGAAATTTCTCATTTCTCAGCAGGGATGCAGTGGGCAACTGCAGCGTGATGCATTGCGGGCTCCCTGCCTGCCTACCTGCGTGTGTTAAAACACCCATAGCTCATGTTGTCGGTACCTTTACGAGCACGGAGAAATCTGAGAGATGAGACTGGCTTCAAAGGATGGAGAAGAAAATGCAAGCTTGGCCCTCAGCTGGTGTTTAACCTCTTGTGAGCAGCTAGTTGCTGAGCCAGCAAACTGCAGCGCTTCAGCCACTCCGGGCAGGACCCTCCTGGGACCATGAGCATCTGGTCCCACAGAGTGTAAGAGGGAAGAGTGGTCAGCGGCAACCCTTCAAAGCCCCTCTCCTGCTCCCTGCTGAGGGTACAAATTCCCTGATAAAAGGGCAGTGGAGGCGGTTGTTTATGCATTTGATTACGGTCACTTGGCCGTGGCAGGTATCTGCTGCAGAAGCACTGAAAGGACAAGTTCATCCAGGAGCTATTCATGTGTTCAGGTTCCTTAGGTCCATTTCTGCTCGTATGGAGAGCCCTTACCAACAATACACAAGCATCCTAAATTTCATCTCTCCTGTTTCTGGCCTGCATCTGATCTCCCAAGAATATAGATACTCTCTCCTGCGTCTAATTTCATTAGCAATGCCCTCTTGAGAGCCCATCCAAATATTCCGCGTAGCATCAGCTGAGGTGTAAACATCCAAATGACTCGAGCAGAAGGGACAGCGTACCCTGGTCCTGATCAACACCTCTCCTCGTCATTATGCACTTCCACTGGCTTGGAGCAATCAAGTGTAGCACTATCAAGGACATTGACGGATTAGCCTCATCAGTCCCCTGCTGTGACCGCCAACTTTCCGTATATTAATCAGAAAAAATAGCTCCCTGATTGCCATTTAAATTGCACAAAAGATATATTTGTCTTGTGGTAGTCCGTGACATTTCAACGTGATGCAAGATCGCAACATCTTAAAGGAGCTTTGTTGCTGTGTTTCCCAAGAGGTTGGAAAAGCAGAAAGCTCGTCAAAAGAAACATTTTGCTTTGTTCTGTTGGTCTGATGATGAACGTGCATCGGTACTAAAAAAATACAACACCTCTCTGACGCTATTGTGATGGCAAGTAGGTTTTACTGGGTAATGTTAAATATATGCACTAGTTACTGTGACTTGGCTTCTGACTTGGGCTCTCCATGTCCTCCTGCTTTTGGATGTGGCATTTGTACTGCCTCATTTTTCCTTCTGATCTGGCAAGAAAAGCAGTCTTCCCCCTACAACTGAGATGACTGGGGTGTAGAGTTGCAATAGTGTTTGTTTTTCCTCCTTCTGCCCTCTGGGGCCGAGGCTAGTCACATCATACTAATTTCTGGACACTTTATGAGTCCGTGGTCCCCTTCCACTGTAGCCACAGCTGCTGTACATCACAGCCTCTCAACAAGACATTGATCAATACCTGAGGTTCAAAATTTGATAATCAAATTTGACCTTTGTGCTTCATGCACCAGATTTTTTGAACAATCATAAGAACGACCGGAAAGTGAGACAATAATCGGAAGAGGCTGCCCAGAGAGGTGGGGGAGTCACCATCCTTGGAAGTGTTCAAAAAACGGGCACAAGTGGCACTTTGGGACATGGTTTAGTGGGCATGGGGGTGTTGGGTTGGTGGTTGGACTGATGATCTTAGAGATCCTTTCCAACCTTAATGATTCCTAGTTTTTACTTTCATTACAAACTAATCCAGCCACCAAGCCAGGAAACATGAAATTACTACTGTCCCCTTAATTGGTTTAGTGGTGGACTTGGCAGTGTTAGGTTAATGGCTGGACTGGATGATCTTCAAGGTCTTTTCCAACCTAAACGATTCTGTGATTCTATGACTCTATACATATGGAATTAATTGTTGTAGGATAAGCCTGATGCAACAGGTCCAGGAGCACTCCTGGAGCGTCCCTGGAAGAGAAGATGCACGTGAGAGCGTAAAACTTCTGCAAAGTGCCAGGGTGAATCCATCCAGCGTGCATGTGGGCCCATCCAGCAAGTCCTCGCTCAGTGCTGGGTAAGCATCCAGCAAAACCTCTGCAAGGTTTTCCAAACCACCATCGAGCAGCAGCAGCTGCCAAACATCTCCCAGCAGGACTCCTGTATCCCCACACACCGTGAGGGTGAGATGCACAGGGATTTGGTTTTGCAAGGGTGTTTTCCTGCTTTGTAGAACTATTTAAAAACTGAAAATCTAAAAAAAAATCTGTTATTCACAGCCCACTGCGTGGTGTCTGTGTAGCACTTCTTTGTAAACCAGGCTCATGTGCTCCCCTCAAGCAGTGATAGGTGAGAAATTACATGCGATATACTTTAATGTACCCGTATAAATTACTCATTCGAAGAACAACTACACCTGCAGGAACACAATGTGCTTGTCCAGTGTTAATTACTGTGGCCACAGGAGCTGCTCGGTGTCGTTAATGCCACGTTGGCTCCGGCAGCACCGTCTTTTCCAGCTCTTTATCCTGCGAGCGGGTCCTGCCCTGGGTGGGTCCCTGGGAGCGCGTTTGCACAAGCCAAGGAGCCGCCCCTTGCCAATTTTTCCATGTATAAAGTGAAATAATTTCCAAGGTGTCTAAAAGCTGCTGAGAAGTAGCTGATGGGGTTTTCCAGGATGCCCCAAGAGACAGGCTTGTCCCAGGCATGGGAGATGCTCTGCGTGGCCTGGGGTGCCTCGCTCCGGGCAGGGAGCTCCTGGGGTCCACCTCGTACCCACACTTTCTCCCTGCTTGTACAGAGCCCATGCGGCTGGGCAACGCTCCAGTTTCAGTCCTTCAGGAATTTATTTTCTTCCCTTTCTCACTAATATTTCCTTGCTTCATTAGCTGCTGATATGCTCTCATCTCATTTATGCACTGACCTTGCAGACTCCCATCCTTTCCAGGAGATTGCATTGCAACCTTATTTCAGATGATCTTTCAAAGATCCCGGTTGTAATGTAAAAATAATACATTAGGCCCAGATATAAGAGAACATTTTTTTTTCAGAGAGAAAACAGCTTCCAACAGACCATGGATTGATGTGAGAGGAAAGATCTGTTTCCTTCATATTTCCTTTATTTTGCATAAAATTTTGCAGTAAGCTACCATCAACTTTTGTTTGCTTGGACAAATAATGTCTCCTTTTCCATCTGGAAATTTTGTCTGTGAAGATTTAGGGAATTTTCTACACTTGTCCAAGAGTCTCCAGATGTGTCATGGACCGGGATGTCCACCTTCCCCAGCATGGGACTTCTGGTGCCTGCGCATGTGGCTCCGGCCAAGAAATCCCAGCCACAGATACAGTCCTCTTTGTCCAAAATTTTCTACTGATAATAACCACACCCGTGACAAAGTGTTTTCTTCAGAAAGCCAGAAAGTCTGTTTCAAACTTTTCTGAGTGCATTGGTTGCATTAGTAAATGCTTTCCCTGTGGCTGCCAGATAAAAAGCAAAGATAAGAAACAGATTCATACTTAGTGCTTCAGACCGCAGCAGAGTGTATGTAGAGTAGAAAGTTAAAATATTACGGCTTCTTTTTTTGCAGTTTGCTGGGCAGGAGCCACGGACCCATCTCATGCTGCCCATTACCTGTGTGCTTCCCGCGTGATTGATGTGCTTTCTGCATGCGGAGAGGATCTGCCATCTTCGGCGGTGGGGCTCCCACGAGGCAGCTGAAATTGCTGGTGGGGCGGTGGGAGGTGATGTACGATGCCGGGGAATGCGTGAAGCTATGTTAAGTGGATGGGCTGCAGTCCCAGCACGCCGGGAACGCCTGGGGCTCGCGTGGTCCTGGGCAGACCCTGCAGCAGCAGCCACGCTCATGGAAACCCCACAGCGGGTAAAATGAAGTCTTTGCTCTGTTTGCTAAAAAAAACCCTACAGAAAATAGAGTAAAAAGAGTATTCCCAAAAGATGTGAGGGATTCAAGAAGAAAAGAAGAAATTCCTGGAGAAATTTCTTTCGTATGACCTCCAGTGTGTTTTTTGGGGGGATGCTGCAACCACGACTCACTGAGGTTGCTGCAGCCCCGTGCCAATTAATGAGCAGTTAATCAGCCGGGTGACCCACGCATACTTTGGGCACAGCTTTGCACGACTTTTAAGGACAGGAATTCCTGCGTCCGCTTTGGCCATATCCAAAGCAGGAGGGCTCCGGCTGACACCGAGTTATTCCCGATCTGCTCCCCAGCCTGCGGGCGATGGGCAGGACCCACCAGCAGCCAGAGGCTTTACTCCAACCTGGTTAATACTGCTTTTCTACAGGTGGGTTCAGCAAAATGGGCTGAAACCCCGTGTTTTTCCAAAGCTGCCCATGCAGATGTGTCCCCTGCTGAAGAGCCTGGCTTACTTTTCGTATTTGCTACAAATGTTTTCCAAGCACATTAAATAAGTGGGGACTGTTCGCTTCAGCTTTTTGAGATTAAAATACTCCTCAATGCGTACACCTTTTTAATAGACCAAGTAAAATGAAACCAGCAATGAAGAGTGATTCTAGAAGTGTGGGAAATATAGTACCTACTGGATTTGTATGAATACCAATTATTTTTGTCCTAGGAAAATATATTGAGAATATGAAAAGATCAGGATCATCACAGAGCATCACCCCGCCCACGTATTTGGAAATTTGCTTTTATTTTATGAGAAGAACATCCTGCCTTGTATTGACTAAATTTTCCCAAGCTATAGAATTGACCATTTCTATTTTAAAGAAGAAAATGTGTTGAAAAATAAGTAGATCTCATAGCTGTTAGCATGTGCATGTATATGCTAAGAGGAATTCAAGATGACCCTGGTTCTTCCTTTCTCACTGCATGCTGCATCATTCTTGCGGAGAGCTGACCAGAGCTGTCCTGATATACCTCCCACCGTATCCTTCCCCAAAGTCTTTCGGTGGACTTCCTCGAAGTCTTTTCAGTCTTTCAGAAGGACTTAGAGCGGTGTCTGTGGTGCTGATGGGTTCATGGACCATGTCTCTTCCCCCTCCCTGCTCTGCCCGGCCAGGTGTGCCATCACCTTTCAGCTTCCTCTCCTAAAACACACTCGCCCCTACTCTCCTCCTGCTCCCTCCCTGCGTTTGCTTCTCTTTGCACTTTTTTTTTTTTGACACGTGTTCCACTCATGCATCCTTTCTTCTGATGGGGAAAGCCATAGGATGTTATTTATCCATCCAACTATTGTCTGCATGATAGCCTGAATTCAGAAAAAGATGACACAATTTGCTACAAGTGTCTTAGTAAGGATTTCAGCAGCACCAGCTTACACCAGTTATTTCAGCCCGTATTGTGTCACTCTTCCTCTTATATACTTATTTCTACTTGCACGACTATAATGGCATTGAGATAGAGAGAAGCAGCAACACTTGGGCACGTATGCATTAGTCACAAGCACAGCTTCGAAGCAATTAACTCCGAGGTCAAGAATACATTTGTATATGCCGGAACCGCAATGGGATGTTTTAAGTAGCTATAAAAAATAAATATGATTAAAATCAATTGCTGTCTATCTCTGTTCCATTTGTTCATGAACCAGTCCTCTAATTAGATTAAAGGTTTTAACAACAACAGGAAACTAAGGATGATTTTCATAGAGGCATTTTTGTCTTGTTATGTACCATTTTCAGCTGTTTAGTTTTCCCTGCATGGGCAGAAGAAGCATTGAAGAGGCTTTTACCTCTCTGGGTAAATGAGGGAAGAACCAGGTTCCCCATCAGCACCATGGCATGTGGGGAAGGTGCTGGTGGTGCCAAAAGGCCCATCCCGGTCACCGGTGCTGTCGGTGCACGCCGCAATGGCAAGAGGGGTGGCAGGGACCTCCCCGTTCCTCCCGGGGCTGCAGAGAGGCTGCACCCCTGGACCCCATTTACCTGGGCTTTTGGGTTTTTTGGAGAACAAAATCCTGCATGATCCCCAGTGATGCTTCTGGCCCTGGGTGCCAGCCGGTGTGGTACGGAGGCTGCATAAAACGATTTTCTCTCCGGTAGCACCTTCCTGCAGCAGCTCCTCATTAGCAGCACTGAGAAGCTACAGCATCTTCCCTGCCCTTGCAAACTGTTATGCAAATAGCGCTTGCTGACAGCATAAATACATTCATTTTGGTGTCGCACTAATTGATTTTAGCTCATTAGGAGTGATTTTGCCCTAATTTGATAAGGAAGTGTGAAACTATTTTTCCCAACAGCAGGTTTGTTATTTGTTGAGGTATTAAGAAAGTGTTAATTAGACACAGTTCTTCTGTCATGTTGATGGTTTGGGGAGTAGTCACCGTACAGAGCGAATAAGCTCCAAGACAACCGTGCCTGTTGCTCGATGCAGTTTGTCAAATTAAGTTAATTACGTTAACGCGAGCGGCATGTGGCACATATGGATGTGTGTCAAAGGCAGCAGCGCGCCCCTTTGTCTCTCTTTTACTGGACTTTCTTAAGAAGGAGGCACAGAAGCTGGTGGTACCTATCACAACAAGGTGAATATTGAGTAGTCTTTGGGTGAGGTCTTCTATCCCAAAACGTTGTCCTGTGTCCTGTTGTATCTGAAATCTCACTACGGAAATGACCCTACGGTGAAACCAGCCTAACATTTGATTCTTCAAGTTATATGCTCAGGAGAGACTTTCCCCTGCATTTATTTCCCAGGGGCATAGGTGTGTTGGGGTCCAAGACCCTACTGTAGGGTCTGTTGGTTTGTACCCAACAGTTGGGTTTGTACCCAATGGATCACTTGTCTGCACGCACGTAGCAAACCCTGTGGTCAGGGGGCAGAGAGATGTCCAAGAAATGTCCCTATTTTGCCACAGAAATGGCAAAACAGCGGCTTAGTGTCTCAGGGATGGATTGTCCCAAGTGTTTCTAAGGACCCTCTGGATCCGGAGCTGTCTGAAGGCTGGAATGCCTGTTTTGCTGTAAATCTGGATGTTTCAAAAACTGTTTTCATTGCATTTGAAATTAAGCCAAATATTTTCAGACTTACACAAACAATGAAAGTTTTTAAAATAAAAGTTTTGAAAGCATTGTTTTCTTTCCAGAAAGGGAACTTATGAAAGAAAATTCTTTCTTTTTTTTTTATTCTGTAGAAAATGTCATTGACATTTTTTTTTTTTCATGAAAAACTATTACCATATGTGTGTGGGGGGGGAACCAAACAGTGAAGAACTGGGCATAGCTTGGGTGATTGCAAAGGGCCTGTGGCTCATGGGGAGTGTGAGGCAGAGGCTTTTTCATACAAGCCCTAAAAAGAAGCCGGGGCTGTGGTCTGGTGACACTCAGCTGGTGCAGGCAGGCACACATGGAGGCATTTTAAGCTCTTCTGAATCGGAATGAAATACTTACCACGTGTATATGATTGCGCTGTTTTCAAGAAATGACACAAATTAATGATGAGGCTGGGAATGTAGATTGCTCACAGATGGCAACTGGAGACGGGAGCAGTGGTGGGACGTGGGTTAATCAAGATGGGAAAATAAAGGGAAAAAATGCAATGGCTTCATAAAGTTGAGTAAAAGGTAATTGATGTGAGAGCACTAGAGAAATCATAGGTTTCTGCTCTGCTCCCTGGAGGTTGCTCTCGTCGTGGTAGGTTGATACCATGATGCTTCTTTCTCTCCCACCACCCCAGGGACCTCTGGGTCGCCATGGGAGAAGCTGTCAGGCTCTTTGTCTGAGTCCCACTATGAAAAAGGCCAGGTCCAGATGAGAAAGTATGAACTGGAAAAAGGATGGCGGGATAAAATCCCTGACACCTCTGTGGGCATTAGCCACTGCGTGGTCTCACCATGCTAACCTGATGCTGACTTAGCCCTTGGCCAGACAACGGTCTGTAATGGTGGTGGGCAATATACCTATTTCTCTATGTTATATCCCTTTAAAAAACAAAATTTCTACTTTAGATGTTTCCCGTATCCTTTTCTTCCTTTGTTAGCTGTGTTTTTTTAAGTTCTGCTGGACTTAGTCTGGATTTAGGTACAAGAAAAATTGGAGGGATCCGTTGCTCCTGGCGAAGTGCCTTGTCCCAGCCTCTGGACTGATCCGTGCTGGACCGTAACTGCGCGTTGCAGTAACATGTCGGAGCTAACTGAGTGTGACAGCTCTCGCAGTGACCCCAGACATCTCTCTTAACAAATTTATTTGTTCTTTTTTCCAAACAGTTTTTGTTACAGCAAATGTGAAGGGACTGAAGCCACAGACTGCAGATGGGTTGAGATTCAGACATTAGTTTTGGGCAAGAGTGCCTGGATTGGGTTTTCTCTTTTGATTGCTTACAGGCGTGGGCTCCAACTCAAGAAAAAAAAGGAAGCTGCACTAATTTTCTGCCAGGAGGCTGAATCAGGTGCGGGTCGTGGCCTCGCACAGCATGATGGTATGGGCAGAGAGGTGCAAATAACGCCCTAACAAGTGCGCAGAGACTGTGTGTTCAAACAAACTCCGTTTCAGCTGACTTCCAGCAAAGCAGATCACTCGTACTATTAGCAGAGAATTCACGCTTTTTGGACTTTGCTCTTACTGCTCCCTGGTTTTTAATCTACTCTAGTGCTGTGGTTATTTTTGGCTGGCAGCAAAATGACAGGTATATTTTTATGACTATTTCTTTCAGCTTGATAAAATGCATCTGTTGTCAAAATGAATGCGATTGGTCAAATTATCGTATCTCCACATTAAAGCTAGTAGCATTAGAGTAAACAATGTAGTTTTTCCCAGCATTTCCAGTCCTAAACTTCCCAGCACACTTTGTAAGCCGCTGTATTCTCTTGTGAGAGCAATTATTTCTACTAGGTCAGAAGCACTGAGCAGGGGGCTTGGGAGGCAGCACAGCAGCAGGCTCCTGGGAAAGGAGCCTCTACATTCCAGGTTAAAAATCTCTTTTTCACAATCCAGGCCATAAGTACCAACAATAATAACAAATGTGCAACACCAGCAACACCCTCCTTTAGTCCTGTCTTCTACCAGACTCCAGAAATGGTGGTTCCTTACTCAAACGTTATATAAATTACCTTATTTATTGTGTCTAAAAGGATTTTAATGAAATGCATTTGGAAAAAAAGCGTTTGCAGCAATAGCTAATAACGTCTCCATCTTAAGTAGGAGCATATAGATCAGGTGAGAGCAAAGTCCCCTTAAAACACAGCCCAGCAGCAGTGTGGACTCAGCTTGTACTAGCAAACTCTGAGTCAGTCTGTACTGCAAAATGACCATGAAGGGATAAATTTAGCTTTTTTTTTGTAAAACACTATAGCATAGTTAAAAATATTTGAAAGTAAATATTTTGGAAAGTCTTTTCCAAGTGTATATGCTCAACAAAGAACATTGCTAAGAATCCAAGAAGAGTGTTGCTTTCTGGGTTGAATTCATCTTTTAATTGCTGTAGCAGTGGCAGGATAGCTTTGGTACTGGAAGTCTCCCGGACATTTCTGGGGAATACCCACCCTTTCTGGTGTTTAACCTTCCCAGCCCACACCAGACCCTGAGCCACTGCCGTAGCGATGGTTTGAGCCTTAAGGTGCCTGATCCTGATCTTGCTCACATCAAACCCAGAAAAATGAGAATAATCCCTTAGAAAGAGCAAATGCTGCACGGGAGAGAAGGAACTGCAAGTTTATTATCCCGCCAAGGATGTGAAATTCCTGAATGTGCTGGGTTTTCATCAACTGAAAGCCTAAGCTTGATCTTTTTTTCAGAATGGAAATTTCTGCTAATTCTGCAGCAGTGATCTGAGGGCAAGAAAAGCCCACAGCCATCCTTGCCCCACTTTCCTCTCCGAATATTTGTTCTGGCAAGGCCAGAGAATATTGTATCAACGCATTGATCTTGCTAAATATTATTAAGAGGTGCAGCAGGTTCAGACACGTCTCAGCAATACGCTTCCCCTTGGGTTGGTTTTTTTTTTTGTTCCTGTTTCTCTATTAAGCTGCAGTCTAAAAATAGACAATATGTAAATACCCATGTATACACACATTTTTTTTCTCAGTCATGTTTGCACTGAAACAAAGTGAAAACCTGGGTTAAATGTGGTTACCCAAGATAAAACCATCTGGGACAAGAGGCTGGTGTTGTCTTTCCCCCTGAAGGTAAATTTAGCTGCTGTGAGGGTGAAATCCTCTTTTCTTCACAGAATGGAGAGAGGCTGCTGTCATTGTACGGTGTGCAATTTGGTGTACGGAGCTCTGCTCCAGGGAGGGGCTGCCCTAAATCCCAGAGACACCGCTCCTGAGACTTGTAGCACAAAAGTGCATCTCAGCGCATCATCGTACCAACAAATTTCCTCACTGGGCTTGAGAAATTTGGTTAATCTCAAAATGTCTCCATTTCCCAGGGTGTGAGCCTGGAACAGATTTGCCCTACTTTTCCATCTGATGCCAAAGGCATAAAAAAATTGCACCGTGCTTTGAGATCAGTGCCCAGAAAGCACCGTCCAAGGGCAATACTGTCCAGTTCTCATCTTGCACAGGGTGATAGACTACAACGGCAACGTCCCCATCAGCACAGGCGTGCAGATAGCAGTAATTACAGAGGTAACCTTCTGGGGAAATTTCAGCTCATTTCACTTTGTAATGCAGATGGAAAGACACGCAGCAGATAATCACAATGACCACGCGAGCGCAAGACTGAGCCTCCGATTGCCTCATGTGCCTGCAAACCTCCAACGCCTCTTAGGCAGCTCGGGGTGGGACCCCTCTCCTCTCACAGGGCTGGGATGCTCCTTCTTTTTTGGTTTTCTCTCTTAAAAATGGATTTATTTATGTTTTTAATCTACTTCTGTCATCAAACCCCAAGCATCATGCTTGGCCCCTTTCTAAGCACTCTACTGGAGTGGCAGTTCCAGCTAAGAAACCCACTAACCTGAACTTAATGTCATCATTAAGGGACACAGAAATGCAGTTGGGTCTTGATGGTTGCCCCGATTCCCTCTCTTCTTGCTGCACCTCTAACTCATTCCAGCCAAGCAGAGCAAGCCTCGTCCACAGCCGCGGTCTGACTCTGCGGCCACAGTTGCCAACCCATTAAATTACCCCCATCAACTGGGGGAGCCCATTTTAGGTTTTGCTCCAGCTGAGACATTGCTTCTTGGGCCAAAATCAGACCCGAGACCACAGTCATCCCTTCCAGACAACACAATCAGGGAAAAAAAGGATATAAATAACTGAAATAACATCCTTCCTTCCACCCGAGCGTCACGTCAGGGTGTATAGCCTCAGGTCTGATAAAACAGCTGAAACCCAGCACAAAGATGGAAAACAGAGGTGGGAAACAAAGGTGGCTTGAAATCATGTCTCTGGTGAAGATGCAGGGAAGAAGGGCAGATTTTCCTGAAGATGTACTAATGGGAAATTTGGTGTTTGGTGCTTTCCAAAGCCTCACCAGGTGCCTGCAAGCTTGGGCTCACAAATCTGTACTAAAGAAAAAATGTTTTTTACTTAATTAAGTGACTGTCTAACTTGGGTATTCACAGCTCATCACCCACTTTAAATAAGACATTGAATAAACCAGAAATGATTACTGTACTCACAAACCACAAAATAAATCTACAGAGGGATTTTACCCTCAGATAGGCACAGCAAACTCCTCGTGACTTCAGGGAAATATTCATGGCTTTGGGTAGAGCAAGAGCTCTATTGCTTATGCTTATGGTCTGTTCCCTTAAACCTGCAGCACCTCAAGGACACAGGGAATTCACAGTCATCAGTAAATATACATCACTAATTTGGTCACGTAAACCTTGGAAAATGGTCATCTCACCCCACCATCAGAGCTACCAAAAAAATTGACTCAGAAGAGGTAAGCATTAAAAAAATTATCATCAAAGTCTCTGAACACTGACCCCCATCCGTCCCCAGCTTGCCCATCTACACGCTTTCCTTAGGAAGGAGGTCGGTATGAAAAAAATATGGATTAAAACGTGATAAAATCACCGGATGACCTATTACAAATGGCAAGGTTAATACTCTCCTAATCAATCACCATACATTTCACAACACGACGGTTCAGATAACTGCAGAAGGGATTTGTGCATTCATCATCAAGAAGGCAAAGGCTATTCCCCCACCTCTGCAGGCCATCTGGGTCTAATCTAGAGCGAGGGGCCCCATTGCCTTCCCGCTCACCATCCCTGCATCCTTTCACTAAACAAACTGACGTGTGGGGTTTTTAAAAGCACTAGAAATTCTCATTTTTTCCTCCGGAGCCTGGTGAAGATCGTATCTTTGACAAGCTGTGAAGTAGCTGTGCTTGGATAGGATTGTATGAGTATCAGGCTTATGGTTACGTGCCTATGGACATTAAATATTCGGCCCATCAGAGCAGGAACTCAGGCATGTAGTCATAGAATCGTAGAATTGTTTAGGTTGGAAAAGACCTTCAAGATCATCCAGTCCAACCATTAACCTAATACTGCCAAGTCCACACTAAGCCAATCAAGGGTAGACTGGACTAAACCATGTCCCAAAGTGCCACCTCTGCCCATTTTTTGAACACTTCCAGGGATGGGGACTCCCCCACCTCTCTGGGCAGCCTGTTCCAGTGCTTGACCACCCTTTCACTGAAGAAATTTTTCCTAATATCCAATCTAAACCTCCCCTGACACAGCTTGAGCCCATTTCCTCTCATCCTATCGCTTGTTCCTTGGGAGAAGAGCCCAACACCCCCTCCCTGCCCCCTCCTTTCAGGCAGTTGTAGAGAGCAATCAGGTCTCCCCTCAGCCTCCTCTTCTCCAGGCTGAACACCCCCAGCTCCCTCAGCCGCTCCCCACCAGCCCTGTGCTCCAGACCCTTCCCCAGCTCCGCTGCCCTGCTCTGGACACGCTCCAGCACCCCAATGTCCTTCTTGTGCCGAGGGGCCCAAAACTGGACACAGCATTCCAGGTGCGGCCTCACCAGCGCCGAGCACAGGGGCACAATCACCTCCCTGCTCCTGCTGGCCACACTATTCCTGACACAAGCCAGGATGCTGTTGGCCTTCTTGGCCACCTGGGCACACTGCTGGCTCATGTTCAGCCGCTGTCGACCAACACCCCCAGGTCCTTTTCAGCCAGGCAACTTCCAGCCACTCTTCCCCAAGCCTGCAGCGCTGCATGGGGTTGTTGTGACCCAAGTGCAGGACCCGGCACTTGGCCGTGTTGAACCTCATACAATTGGCCTCGGCCCATTGGTCCAGCCTGGCCAGGTCCCTCTGCAGGGCCATCCCACCCTCCAGCAGATCAACACTCCCACCCAGCTTGGTGTCATCTGCAAAGTCGCACCACCACATCTGAAGTAGCTCTGTTACTAGCTAGAAAACTTCATCACAAGGCATCAGAGAGAAGGGTTTGGGACCCAGCTCCATTTCCTCCATAACAGACTTCTCGAGGAGGTCTGTAAACCCCCCTCCTGCTGTGGCCATTTGGCCCAGGTTGATGAAGGCTCCAAGAAATTCTCACACAAGGATGCTGCAACTGTTCATTACTGCTTTTATTATTATTAACATTTTATCCCATTTAACTACCGGCAATACAAGCAAAACACCTAAACAGCTATCCCTTCTTATGTCTAGTGCACGATAGAAGATAAATTCACAGAAGCAGTTATTTTTTTTCCTCCTCGGTTGACCGCTGTAGGGGTAATTTAGGGAGAGCTTTGCTGACAGAGCTCACAGGCATTACCTGCTCAGAGGCAGCTGCCGCGGGGACCCCTGCACTTTCCGCACCGTAGTGAACCTAATGGGTTGGTGAGTTCCTGCATTGCCAAGGTCCATGGTAGGAGGATGGTGTGGGAATGAGGAGGCTGTTAGTGGTAGACTGGGAGGGCCACAATGATGCTCTCAAGAAGTTTGGGTGGTGTGGCAACCCTGACAAAGTCCCTACCTCCTGAAGCAGTGGCTGGCGATGATGGGGAATAAACTGGGATGAGGCTTGGGCTCATAAAATCAAATTTTACAAAATTGAACTTCCTGGCTTGTGCACCACAGATCAGATTTGCAAACCCAGCTAGAATAGCAAGCGGCGTGGTCGGAGAGCGTAATGCGATCGGACACGTAGTTACTTCCATGAGTGTCTGCCAGCCAAGCGAGGGGGAAAACAGCAAGAGACACCTCAAGCAGCTTTGAAAGCTGAACGGGCACAGGATGCCTGATTGATGATGAGAATTGGCAGAGCTCGGCCCCGGCAGAGGCAGAGCGCCATTTGTAGTCAGTCAGCGTCGTGGCAGAGTATCGCAGCGAAGAGTTAATCGCTGTTCCCTGTATTATGCATGAGGCCATTGATTTTTGCACGCTTTGGTCTTTCGTCAATGAAAACATGGCAAATGGGACAAGAGGCTGCGTATCGTCTAGCAGCAGAAACAACAGTTTCTCTCCCAAGGTGCCCAGACATGTACAACGGGACACATCAATGGCAAATGTATCCTGTATTTATTCATCACTCACATAGGAAAATGTATGTCGGTGTCAGTGGGCAGGAGTAGGTTCATTATCGTTTTTCCGTATTTAATCCTTATTGTGGGGTCGAACACAGCTCAAGCACCGAAGCTCTGCAAAGTCTCTCTCTGACAGTGCAGGGAGCCGCGTACAAGATTAAAGCTTTGGAAATCGCATTGCAGCCAGACAATAATTTGGAGGTGGTTGTTACAGCTGGAAAAGCATCGAATTAGTTATGAGTAATGAGATACAACTAGCCAGCATCTGCCTTTTTTATTTTGCTCTTGCTGGGTATGGCACCTCCCCTGAATGAATATATCAATCGTAACTACAGGGGTGGTTTTTCTGGTCAGGGACCTTGAGTATCGAAAAAGATAGCTTGGTGATTTGGGTAAAACAAGTAAGTAGGAAACTGGCTGATAATATTGATCTGGTTCATGCAGAGAGATTTGAGAGCAAGGACAAACCGATGACCGCGGTGAGGCTCTGCCCGGGCTGCGGGACTGGCGCACAGCTCATGTCATGGGCACGCAGAGCCAGAGCGCCAACTATTTATTGCTCTGCTCCTTCTGCCAAGGCTTTGCGTCACACGAATGAAGAGCAAGAAATGACTCAGCTGTGAACGGCAGCAGAGATCAGAGCTGCTGCTGTCACCCCGATGAGCGCTGACACGGGGGCAAAGGGCAGGAGAGAAGCGATGAAGGCATTTGTACACAAATTAGTGTGGAGTCTGGTGTGTGTCTAGTAGCTGATAACATCTGTTTTTATATAAAAATATAGTATTTATTATGCAATAGTGATTTTTGGCTTCAAGGGAGCGCAGGCTCCCACAAACACCCCAAAAACAGGGAGGTGGAGGAAAACAGGGAGCGAGGTTTGGGGGATGCGCCCAGCACTTCCCCTGAGGTAAGCTCCAAGAGAGCGGCAGGCATTCAAACTAAAACAAATGAGGTTTTATTGAAAGAAGAGCTGGACTTTTGAAAATTATCTGCTTTTCTCACTACAAAGCAGCATGCTTTAAATGAAAATGAAAAGTTAATGGTTGCTGGTTTCGCCTACTGATAGCACCAATGCTCTAATTAAAGTGATGGGTGCACACGCTTAAATATATGCGCCTTGGAGGTAGATGTCACAGCACGTATTTAGGCTCAAAGTAAGTTATTTAATGTGCGCTGATTTTTGTAATGCAATGCCCTTTAATATCTAATTTTCTGTGCAGAAGTACCCACTGCTGATGAATACTTGATCGCGCTGAGGAGCTACCCAGTAATTACTGTTTTGAGTCAGATAGGCGCATTATCCAGATGGATACAAAGGCACCCTCTTTTTCCAGGAATTTACAGTACCAATAAAGCAGTGGTGGAAGAGCTGAAAAGAGCATCATCATGCCCTCGGCCGTTGGAGACGGTGCCGGTGGCAGCAAGGAGCCACTTCACCTCGAATTGTGCATCCTACAGCCGAAACACAGAGGGTGCCCGTCCGATCCCCTCCAGTGTTTGCTGTTTGCTTTTCCCAGCTGTGCATGTGGGCAAACATAAATCCCAATAACTGCTGGTGGTTAATCAGAAAAATATCTCTGGACAGAGAGTGTAAACAGCTCGGCGAGTGTATATGTTCATAGACCACAGGAATGACAGCCACGCAGGCCGCTTGTGCCAAGAACCTCTCATTAGATGCATTAAAACCAAAACAAAATTCCCTGTGCTTGGAAGGGGACCGGGACCAGAAGCGATGTGCAAGTGGCTCGCAGGGTTACACCGAGGGGCACCTGGAGTAGGGACGGCAGGAATGTGGACCGTACACCCCGTGAAAGGGTGGGTTGGTTTTGTGCATATTTACATGAACCCAGTGACTGTAAATAAGGCTCAGCATTTTCTTTACCCTTTCTTCATTTTTTCCCCAATAATCAGCTTTCTTATCACAAGAAACTGGAAATCATTTGGCAGGGTAGAATGGCTTTGTATGCAAGACATTGTTGCAAAGCAAAATTTCTCCAAAACCTTCATTTAAGAAAAAAAAAAATCCCAGAAATCTTCCTTTCAACTGCTCCTTCCAAGCCCTCGCTGTGCCAAATTTCTGGACTGTTTTGATTCTGGTTCTATTACGACTTGCGGATGTCAAGATCAAAAAGAAATCCGGGTGCTAGTGGCTTTGTGTGGGTTTAACATCCCGTTTCTTTTAACTCAGCTCAAAAGTGAATGAAAGGGGAGACCCCGGTGTTATTCCTGGGAGGGGGCATTCAGGGAAAGCAAGAAGCACGGTGAAATAAATGTCAAACCCTTCGGGGCATTTGAAACGGTGATGAAAGGAAGAGGGGATGCAAACCCAGGGAGATGCGAGGAGCGAGGGAGGAAGGTGGACGGTGGGATGAGACAACAGGGGAGGCATGAAAGAGAAAACAGGCAGAGAGATGAGAAAGGGAACAAGGCAATTAAAGGCAGATGCTGTCTCGCAGGACCTACAGAAACCGGTGAGCACACGTGCTGGCCTCGGAGGGAGTCCCCATCCCTCCTGCGCCAGCAGCAGCCCCTGATCTTTGTAACGGTTTCACTATGTCCTGCAAAGGGTAGGGATCAAGGCCCTGTGCAACTGCTCCACGAACTGATCCTCGTGGGATTCTGCACGGTGCGCGTCAGGCTGAGCACAGCTCCTCAGCCGCACGTCCCTCTCCGTGCCAGCTTGTGTGCTTCACTTGCCATCAGCAGTTTTCCAGTGATCCCTGGTAAAACCATAGAATCCTAGAATCGTTTAGGTTGGAAAGGACCTTTAAGATCATCCAGTCCAACCATTAACCTAACACTACCAAGTCCACCACTAAACCAATTAAGGGGAGAGTCATAATTGCATGTTTCCTGACTTTGGGGCTGGATCAGTTTTTAATGAAAGTAAAAACTAGGAATCATCAAGGTTGTAAAGGCCCTCTAAGATCATCAGCCCAACCATCAACCCAACACCACCATGCCCACTAAACCATGTCCCCAAGTGCCACCTCTGCCCGTTTTTTGAACACTTGCAGGGATGGGGACTCCCCCACCTCTCTGGGCAGCCTGTTCCAATGCTTGACCACCCTTTCCATGAAGGAATTTTTCCTAATATCCAACCTAAACCTCCCCTGGTGCAGCTTGAGGCCATTTCCTCTCATCCTATTGCTAACTACTTGGGAGAAGAGACCAACGCACACCTCACTACAACCTCCTTTCAGGTAGTTATAGAGAGCATTAAGATCCAGCACCCCAAGTGACTGCTTGGTTGGGAGGGACCAAACCTGCTCAGGCTGAGATGCCCCAGCAATGCTGGTGGGGCAAGGTGTGTGTGTACAGGGGCTAGAAGCTCTCCAGTGCCAAAATTTGGGACATGATGGCCCCAGCATGGTTATTTCACATGTCTTGCTCCCTTACCCTTGGGGCTGGAGAGGAGGGCTCTGCATTGCATCCTCATGGCCATGCCCAAGCCCCAGAGCACTTCCAGCAGAGCTGAAATGACTTTCCCCATCCTGGGGGAGCTGGAAGGATGCTGGGCAGTGACAATGTCCCAGGAAACCCTCTTTGGAGCTGCAGCACAGCCACCAACCCCCTCCTACCAGTTTTACACCACTTAGACTTAGAGGAGCTACCAATGCACACACAAGTGACGTGCTCTAACCCTACGGGGTTAGAGCCCCAAGCCCAGAGAGGTCAAATTCAGGCTTCCGGACAAATGCTTGCAATCCAAACCTAAGTATGAAGACTGAAATATAAGTCTCCCGGGACACGTGCTGCTGAGCGCCCCGGCTGTTCCTGCAGAGCAACAGCAGACTGCGAGCCAACAATGGGCTGCCGAGGCCTGTGGGACCCGCTGGAGGGCAAAATGAGAACACGATGGGACAAAGGATATGCAAACAATGTGGGAAACCGCAAAAAGCATCTTTTTTTCTCCTTTGTTTTAAAAAAGAAGCCCATCTTTGCAGGGCGAGGCTGTGCAGAGGGATTATCTGTGCCCCGTGGAGTGGGGCTGGCTGGCAGACTGCTGGTGGGGGCTATGGGTGTGAACCCCCCCCTGTTTTTCTTATGCTGAAAAAGAGTGAAAACAGGCAAAAGCTTGAAAATAAAACCAAATAGACACATAAACAACTTGCCTGTCATGGGGTTGCATCTTAACTTTGCTAAACTTTTGCATGATGCAGTGGGCTGTTAAGGGGATGGTGCATCTCATACCAGAGCAGTGTCCTTACCGTGAACGAAGCGATGCGGGGTAAGAAGGAACAGGGAATTTCCTCCCCATTAAGAAGGAATGGGCATTGACAACAAATGCTAAATATTTTCTGCATTTCTGAGGGCTAGCAGAGAAGCCAGACTGTTTGTGGCCATTTTTACAGCTGCCTTTATGGTCAAGGGGGAGAGCCAGCAGACAAAACATGTAAGATAAAGCAGCTCAGGAAAACTTCTGGAAGATATTTATGCACATTCCCCTAAAACGTGGCAATATTTTAATCCGTCACTTAATGTTTACATAGTTTTATCTTCATTTTCCATTCTTTAGCAGGCTGCTGCGGCTCCCAACTCCCACTCCCACTGCCCAAGGCAGGTCTTTATCTTCATGATATAGTAAAAATCACCTTTATTTTCCAGCTAACGGAGATGAACCGGTGCGCGTGGCGGGTTTGAGAGAGCAGAGGTTGCAGAAGCATCTCGCGAACGCCTGGCTGGCTGGTGCAGCCTTGGGGGGCTGCGGGTGCCCATCTGGGGGGGTAAGTGTTGCTGAGCATTAAAAACGCTGCCGAAGCTGTGCTGGGAAGCCCAGCTCATTTTCATTCTGCTCCCTCTTGTCAAGCTCAGTCGCTAAAAATAGTTTGTCTTGTTTAAAGAATAGTCTGTAAAAAGCCCTGAAATTCCCTTGCCATTTAAAGACACAGAGATAAAAGACTGAAAATTATGACTAGACAATATGAATGGTCTGGCTAAGTAATTTATTACCATGAGCAAAACCCTTTTTTCCAGATATCCCCACTGCGTGCTAACATTTCCATCAGGGATGACACAACTCGCTCGATGGCAGAGCAGAAGTAGACAGATACACACAAATCTCCCCGCGCGGATGTCCTACCTCGTGATGACAGCAGTGCTAAGATCCATCACGATGGATGAACTGTCCTGATATCTATTTGATTTATACCCCAGCTGGACGGCAGTAAAAATGAAAATAAGTCTTGTAGGAGTTTCTTTTGATAAATACCAACGTTATCATCGCAGCCCCACTGAGGTCACTTATTTTCTCCATTGGCAAGAGCCAAGGAGATATTATGTGGGCCAAGATATATACGAGAATATATCACAGTGTCTTTATTAAGATAAAAGGGAAACTTTGGGAAGGAGAAAAAAAAACCCTTTATTATCTTTTTAGTAAGAAATTACAGAGGGTTGAAGCTACAATAGTCCTAACGTGGGGCTGGAGGGGAGGGAGAGGAAACACCGGCGCAGACTCCGACGTTTCCCTTGGCAGACCAGCGACGCCAAAATACCACGGGCAACATTTGCGAATAACAAAAGTTAGCAAATACAATGCGATGGTTTCCAGGGAAACCCAACCTTGGCCTTTAGTCCCATATTTCAGCAGGTTTCATTATCCTCTCTGGATTTAGCATAATGAATTGGCTGTTGATGGATGCTGCTGCCTCTGTGCCGCCTCGTTTACGGAGGTTTCCGCTGTAACCCAGCCGAGATGGGATGCTGGTCTCAGTGGAGATGTGCTGTGAGCACCAAAGGCATCGGTGCCCCTTCAGAGGGGTGTCCTCTGGGTACGTGTTGGGGGCCCTCATGAGTCGGTTGAGTTTTTTCTTTATTGAATGCTGTCTGTCTGCTTTCTGCATAAATAAGAGGCATTTATGGCTTTCTCATACTTTTCCAGCGCTGCAACCCTTACTCAGCCAGTCATGTGAAAGAGTTTTTTATATTATATCATCCATACCTCATACGGGTTCTTCCAGCTGACTGCTTTATTAATTATCCATAGAACCAACAATACTAAACAAGGTTTAATGAGTGTCTCCTGATTAGGATTATCTGCTGAGGTTTCTGCATGGACAGCTCTGTGTTTCCAGCACCGGTTCCTGCCCCAAGCCAGAATTCATGCAGTACAAAATCTGCAGCAAAACCACTCTTACCACAAAATCCTGACTGGAATCATTCCTTTTATAAAAGACTCCCAGGAAATCTAGACCAAATGTCCAGTTCTTGCTAGTCAAAATTACTTTATGTGTATATAAAAGCTAGCCTAAAACAGAAGCCAGAGGCTGAGCAGCCCTGTGGTTGATATCCTGGGGCCAGCCAACCACTCCTGCGGTGGGTTTGGAGGGGGTTTCATGGCCATGAACCTGACCCTTATAGACCCATCCCTGCCCCTGCCAGCACAAATTAATAGAAATAGCTTTTTTTTTGCCATTTTAACCAGGATGGTGAAGAGATTTCCAAAGGATATGGGTAACAGATCACAGAGATCACTTGCTACTGTTACCAAAAACAAAGAGGCAATGTGGGAAAAAACACTCAAAAAAGTGGATGCTCTTTTTTTTTTTAAATTAAATAAATCAATCTCTAACTTAATTTCCTGAGGCCACTTAGGAAACATGATCTACCCAGGACATGCTGGTGGCAACTGAATATAAGCCCACCCTTCCTGAGCAAAACCAAGGCAAACACCTCAAAAACTGAACTGAAACAACACTCCATTCCCTTCATTTTCTCATCTTAGCAAAGGCCCAACTTTATGCAGTACATTTCAAACATTTAAAAAATGCATTAAATTGCATTAAAGATAGGACTGCAAATTTTTACTGTACTGCTTCGCTGTATTTTGAAACTATATGTCAAAATGGTTTTGGAATAGCCAGTTTGCTTTGACTCAATATTTTTTATAGTTAAAAAACCCCCTCTTGAAATGCATCAGGAAGTCATTTTTATGATTGATATTTCAACTTGACATTGTTTAAACTGAAGGCTGAGAGGCAGTGCTTTAAACTGAGGCAAACATGCTGGTTTCAAAATTTCCCATGCAATAAAGCAACTGTATTTTTGAAATCACAGTTGACATTTTCCGATTAAGAATTAATAAATAAATGAGAATTTTTCCAGAAAAGCCATTTTTGAGTGGAAAATCATGAGCAGTTCTGGAAATAGCAGGTGCCAGCATGGGCCTCCTTGTAGTGCAGCAAGCCTTGGTCTTGCCATAGCATAGACCCCACCAAAAGCCCAGCATCTGCAACGCTCTTTTGGGTTCAAATTTCAATAGATTTGGTCTTTTGAATGCCTCGACTACATCTTGGCTTTCTCTGTTACATTTTTCTCCTAAGATGAATATAATCAGCTCATGACAGTGGTGACTGTGGCAGAATTCTGAGTCCACCCTGCTAATTCCAAAGGAGGAATTCGAGAACCTCCAGCTGCTAACCTTTTTTCCAGCAAATTTGGAGTGACCTCCATCCTGCTTCTTGCTGGCTTTCCAGCTCCAAATGTTCTGTGTTTTATATGATGAACACAATATACACTAGGCTATTATTTTATAATATATATATTTTTATATATATATAAAAAACCCCCTAATCTTCTTTAGAGATCACTTATGCTTTAAAAGAAATGCATTTATTTACTTATTCCATGGGTTTTTTGGAAAAAGATAGTATGAAGGAAAGCATGAAGAAAAAAGATTCAATATGCTATAATCAGTTATGTTGACTCATTCAAGGTTTTGTAGGTGCAGTTGTGTTATTCATTAAAGCCATCTCAAAAAATTAAAAAAAAAAAAATCTCTTGAAGCAGATCTAGAGGATTACTTACATTTCTTTCAATGGGAAAGCCTCATGGAGACATCTTCTGAAATACTTAAAAATGCAGCTTCTAAAATGGCAGGATTTGATATTGCTGTATAGGCTGTGTCACTGGTACGCCAAGTCAGACCCTGAAGTCAGAAATAGCTCTTGTGAAAAGAAAGTCTGCCAAAACCTACTCCTCTTGAATTGAATGTCTCAGTATGATGCACATCTATGTGCTAAAATTTTTACAAGTCCACTTGCTACTGATGTCCTCTAATGTGGGCACAATGCAGGTGGGCCACCTTCCTCTTCTCATGCCCATGGACCTCATTCTGCTCCTCGCAGGCTCGCTGTGCGGGACCTTGTTTCTTGGGTCATCCCAGTGAGTTTGGAGGAGCAAATGGTGGTGTGAGGTGTTCTGTAATGAGCCCATGGACCAGCAAAGCACCTACATGTTATTAACTTCAGTGTCTTCAACTCGTGTTTCAGTGTCTAAGGGTGGAGGCAGTGACAGAGTTTGCTGTGTCCAGCTTTAGGATATGAAACCCACAGGAGGGTCTTCTTTTCCCCCTCTTTAATTATAACTGAGCTGTAGGTTAAGTGAAAGCTGTTGTAGGGCATTTACATTTCTGGGGATGCTTCATAAGATGCATCCCAAAGAAAATCCCTCACGAGAAGTGCTTTTTCCACATGGTGTGTGAGCGATGGTCTTAGATCAGCAGGGAATTGCTGCCTGTAGCAGGCGCAGAGCGTGGGCAGAGGTCAACGGGAGAGGATGGAAATGGAGCCCCTCTTGCTGTCACTGAAATCCCTGTCTGCACCTACCTGTGCTTGGGGAATTGGGGCTCCAAAGAAAGGATGCTCTTCTTTTAAACCTTGGCCACCTCCTCTGCTTTTTTCCTTCCCTTTTGCAAACACTCTTAGGCAGTTCTTTTTCATATGGCGTTTTGCAGCGCAGGCCAGGATTTGACGAGTGACTCATCATTTTGAGTACCAAGGGCAAGTAATGTTATTTTAGAAATTAAATGCTTGACACATTCAGAAAACAAATCCCCTTTAAGGTGTCTCCCGAAGTGGCTCCCAAAAGGAAAGTGTTTGCAATTAAGTCATTTTAGAAAAATGTTGCCTTCTGTGCTTAGTGGCTGAACTTCTTTCATCTTCTCTTGGTAAGCATTGGTAGTGGATTTTGGAAATTCGAGCAAATTTACCATTTCACCTCATAAATGAACTGTCAATGAAACAATATGCTTTAAAATGTTGGTTATATTTTCTTGGTTAAGTATGTGGCTTGTGATGGTTGGAGTAGCCTATAAAATCCAAACCAACCAAAGAGCTCAGATCAAATCTGGTCTTCGTTTTTGGACGCGTATGGCTGGTGTCTCTGTGCAATTAGGGTAATCCTAGAGTACACAGTTTGCTCTTCAGGCTGGTTCTTTTATGTTTCCCATATGTATTTAATTTTGTAAGCAATGCATTCCCACTTTTCCTGATTTTGTACTCTTCTAAAACCAGCAAAATACATAATTGCTAAAGGGATTCTGATGTGATGGCTTCATTCTGAAACAAAGTCATAGGGACAAAGTTCAGTGCAACCCTCACCTGCTCTTAATTTATTGCAAATACTACTAAAATTTTATCTGAGGTCTTTTTTTTCCTGTACTTTACTGCTCGGTGTTTTCATCAAGCACATAAAAGAAGATTTCTGTACTTTTTCCAGCAGTTTAGCGGTGCAAAGGCACTTGTGGAGGAATTTGCTTTCTGAAAGGGACTGTTCTGAAAGCTTCCCATCAGCCTATCACAATTTTCCCATCTTAAAAGCGAGCCAGGAAAAGGATGGGTAATAAAAAGACAAGAGATGCTAAGTGCAGCACATGTGAAATGGATGCCCTGTAAAATCGGAGTGAGTTGCGCCCAATTCCTCCCTGCTGGGGCGTCTTGTCTTTTCAGGTGGGAAGGTGATGGGTCTGTTTGGATTTTCAGCTATTCCATGCTTCAGAATTAAGACCTTTTCCCTTACATTTTTGTCTGTCACGAGAGCAGCCAAGCTCATTATTTAGCTTCTTTATTTGTTCATCATCACCATCATTAGAAACGTAAGCTTGGCTCCGAAGGGAAGGCTTATAAACAGATTGCAGTAGCTGTTGTTCGATCTAAAACACTCTAAAAACATGATGTAAACAACACGTAAAATAACAAACAGCACTAGGATCCATTTAAAGAGGGTTTCTGTGGCTTGCAGCTGCTCTTCTTGGGAATTTCAAGTTTCTTTAAATGAAACTTAACAGCAAGAAGCCTTTTATTTTGCTAATGTTTCCAACAGCCCAGCCTTTTGCTCTTGCTGTGGATTTATTCTCTGCAGAGGCATGGAGATGTGGCTTTTACATCCCTGGCATGGTGATTCCCTCATATACAATATAATATTCTATCTTTTATGGGCAATTTTAGGTGACTGCATCTGTTTCTTCATCACTCTTCTCTCTCATACAGACAAGCCAGTCAGTCAGGACCAGGCTTGGGTGACTGGATAGTCTAGATGAGATTCAATTTTGGGGTAGAGGTCTCTAACACATTGAATTTCAACACAAAGCTATATTTTACATCCTGGGAAGCCAGTGCAATGGTCCTTGCGCTGGATCAGGTGCTCTAATAATAATGAAAGTATTGTGCACATTTGTAATATAGCATCTCCTAACAGGGCATCCCTGAGCACTCCAGAAAAATTAATTCAATCTCACATGGGTCCCTTGAGGCACATGAGCAGTGGTATTGCCATGCCAGAAATATTGACACTTAAAAAGGCTGATGGTAAACACTTTAATTGGGCGCTCGCTGTGGTAATTGCAGCAGCAGCCCTGGCTGGTGGCAGAAGGGGAGGAAAGGGTCTGCTCCGCTCCTCCACGGGGAAAGCAGAGAACGAGCGTCCGTAAGGATAACACAACTGCTTTTACATGTTTCTAGGCTGTCATAAGGGAAATGCATTTACTCCTTTGGTTTCGCTCCCTTACTCCCAATGAGGTCAGGGAAACTGCATTCCATTGCTCCCAGCTAGTATCACTTTGGATTGCAGATGTTATGAGCTAAACTGATGGCAGTTGCATTAAATTAGTGATAGTCTGTAATAGCTTTTGTGCAGGGGTGATTGCATTTCAGTGCCTCCACAGAGAAGCTTATTTTCCCTTCCTATAAAGGAGCAATAACCGATCCAGGCAGGGAAGAGCTGGTGCTGGGTCTCTGGTCCTCCATCAGCAAGCTGGCAGCCCTCGGGAGAGCCGTGGCCACGAATGCTTATCTTCACAGCAGAGTTTCCCATCAGCAGAAGAAAGTTTGGAAGCGCAAACCCAAGGAAGATGGGGACAGCCCCGAGCTCAGCGTGCTGACGCGGCGTGGGAGCTGGGCACAGCTCTCCCCACCAGCCCTTTTGTTTCCCAGCAGGAAACTGCTCAGACTGAAACAAACTTGTTATTGTTTTTGAGGAAGGGGATTAATTAACTATCTATGGAATAAGCTGGATAAATCAAGCATGACGGGCAAATTCGAGATCAAATGAATACTTCAAAGGCTATTTTAGAGTGACTGCAGTGGGGCAGGGTTGCAGCCTGGGTTTCCCACCCAGCTCTCCAGGCTGTCACCTATAGGGCTTTTTATTTCCAGGCCCTCACTTACAGGGCTTGGTATTGAACTATACAACGGTGCACCAAATGGCTGCCTTGACGGGATGATGGGCTGGCTGACCATGGGAGGATCCAGTGGGTTCGGAGGTCTTCAGGGCTGAGGCTTGGCCGGGATGCCCAGGGGTGCTGCCCCACTCCCATTACCCGTGTTCATGCCCTGCTCAGCTCCAGAGGCTGACGGCACCTAACGATCATCCATTAATTAACCCTTGGGACATGCCTGTGAGCTAAGTGCTCTTAGCGTCCGTCCGTTTCTGGGCCGTTGGGGAGCTCGATGTTGTGCTGCCATCAAACCGGCTTGATTTCCCCATCGCGGAGGAGGAAATCTTGGCAGAAATACCGTAGGAGGCTGCTCCGGGGGTGTATTCATAAGCAAAGCGCTTCCACGCTAAATGAAAAATTGGAAAGAAGTGTGTCTTATATCAAGGATCCCAGTGAATGAGCTGTGACTCATGAGTCCTGAACGAGAAGCTTGCTGCCATCTGTCTTTATTTTACCACCCCGCCTGACTTAGCTCAGCCGCGCAGTAACAAGCTGCTACCAATGCAGCGGCAGCAGCGGAGGGGGTGGCATCACCTGGAATTTTCCTAACAGGACACCCCTGCCTGACATTCCCCCTTGTCTGTGGTGTACAGAGGGCTCGGGAGGGCTGGAAAAGCTTTGGGAAGCTTGGGCAGGCAGCGCTGCCCTTGGGAGTCCCCAGCACGGGGTGGGGCACTGCAGCATCCCCGGGGGATGATCCGTGTCCTCGCTTGTCACCCATTTTTTTTGTGTTGAACCAACAGGCTGAGGTGGACCTTCGCTTCCAGTTAACCACAAAAATAAACAGGGAAAATGCATTATGTATGTACAGAAAGAGTCTGAGTTAATGAAACATAACTGCGGTCTTCTGGGCTAATATAACATTTGCACTTTTCTAACTTTAGTGATTTGCCAGACTTTGGCCCTGGCTTCAATGAAAGAATAATTACTTGTTTTCATAAAGAGGAGTGTTGATTTAAAAATGCTAGCTCCTCTTTGTGAATTCAAGGGGAAACGCTTTACTTCATATCAATCAAGTTCTTTTAAGCGATGCAAGTTCATTTCACGCTCTTCTCCTTGATTTCGGTACCCTGTGTTCAGCAGCAAGAGCAAAGCACAGAAATAAAATGAAGCCCATTTTGCACAAAGAGCTTTTGCAGAAGAACATGGCAGAAATGGAAGGTTTAAAACTAATGCCTTGATTTGCCCTGCCTCGTTTGTCAGAAATAGGCAGGAGAATGAGGAAACAGGGAGCATCTTGTGCAGGGACTGATGGTGCCTCGTGCAGGTGCCCAGCTGAAATGCCACTCCAGGTGCCCGGTGTGCTCTGTGGGGATGAGAGGCACCTCCAGAAGACAAAGCCCACCCAAGATTTTGGCTATCATCTGGAAATGCTCCACTCCCTGGGGAGTTTGGGGTGCCCGGTCCCATACCTTCAGCATCTCCGGGGACTGGTCGAAGCCAACTTGAATTTCTCATCAAGAGGTTGGAAAACCTGCAGGTGGGTCCCAGGGGAGGCTGGAGAGCATCTTCCAACCGACATGATTGCTGAAGGATGGGGGAGGACCAAGGGGCAACATTCACTTTAATCATCTCTCTGGCCTCAGCCTTGGATCAGGGAGCACTCACTGCATCCACCCGCACTGAGGGTGTCAGGAGTTGCTTTCCACTGTAAAAGGTCTTTGAGTTTATTTACTGCCAAAAAGCCTCATTCTGGAGAGTGGAAAGGCCTCAGGAAGAATTATAAAAATAATGTGAACTTTCAAAAATGTATCTTATAGTATCTGCCTAATAAAATTGATCTGTCTGGCTTAGCAAAGCACGCACTTAGAGGTGAGCTGCAAGCGGCTCAGGATGGCAACATGTGGAAGAGATTTCTGAAAGCTCTCTAATCCAGTGGAAAATGGCATGAGGTCCTGCAATGGGAAAGGCAAATTTGGACTAGAAATAAGGCGCAACATTTTAACAGAAAAGAAAATACGTATAGAAATAGCCTCTGAAACGATGTGGAGGGGACCCGCTGTTCTCTGGCCGGGTGTCCGTGGTCACCCAACAACCACTATTCTTTGCTAATGTTGCATTTTGGAGAGCCAACGTAAGCATCTCAATTCTTTGGACGAAAAGCTTCTGCTTTTGCTTCTCAATAGATTAAGGGCTGGGTATTTTTTTTTTTTTTTTTTTTTCCAGGGAAAGCTCACTTTGCACACTGTGGCTAGGATGCGTTTTCCCTTTTCTCATCCTTATTTCTCTTGGTGCAATTCTAATTGTTCCTGTAAACCCTGATTCCCAGAGGGCATGCTGCTAAACCGAAAAGACTCTGTCCATTTCCAAACCCAATGGCTGCAATGCTTCACTGTGTTTTTAAATTTCTTTCTTAGCTAGTGTTTCGGAAACTTGCCATTCTTTAAAGTGGCTTCAGTTTTGATATTCCTGTTTATTGCTCATGAAAGCAAAAAAAAAGACTGCTCCTCTTCCTTGTCTCCTTTCCCAAGACACAAAATGAGCAGCCTTCTTACCGGCTTTTGTAAATGATCACCGACTGACATCTCCTATCAATGCGCTTCCAAGAGTGACATAGCGTAAAAAATAAGAAAGGACCAGGAGAAGAGCATCCCATTCAGCACGTCGCCGCGGCAGCCAGCCGTGGAGCACTCAGCACCCACGCATCGCTGCCTGAGAGGTAGCTCTCCTCACGGAGAAAAAAAAAAACAACAAACCAAAAACGGAGAAAGAGAAAAAGAAGGAAACTTGCCACGTTCAATCTGCTGTTCATTTTAGCAGTTATGGAACAATAATTGTGCATATTCCCGATGGTCACAGGGGTGATGGTTGTGCTAGATCTGGGCCAGAGAATACAATTACAGGGCAATTTCTCTCTGTCTTTAATGGACTTGTATTGTACTTGCAGGCGGTAGAGTGTCCTAATCTCTTCATAGGGGGATCTGTCTCACCGTGGGGTCATTGCAGGGACCCTCTCAGCTTGCCCTGGTGTAGTAAATTCCCTACGGGCCAGAAGCTGCCACCTTGACCCGCTCTAAGTGGTGCCTACCCCGGGGCTCCTGTCTGACGGGAGGGGAATGGGCACTGCAGGGATGCAGGCAGCGAAGCGGGACGCGGCGGGGGGTCCCTCGGAGCTGTGCCTTCTCAGCTGCTCATTTTAATGGGAATTTATTTGTAAGCTGAGCAAACCAAGGATTTTCTCCTCTTCCCTTAAGTGAAGAGAAAAAAATAACGACCCAATAACACAACAGCTAAAGAATGCTTTGTCCTAACCTGTGTTCTCCTTCATGGATATTTTTCTGCAGTATTTTTGGCTAATTATGTCATGAAAGACTGAGTACTCCTTTCCAAAGTCTTTCTGCAACCTTTCCCAAAGTTCTTTAAAAAAAAAAAAAAAAAAGCTCTTTTAAGCCTATGCTTGGAATATATTCTGCCAAGAGAGTAAAACAACAGGAGAGCCTCACCTTTTCATTATTGCTGTGTACTATTACTGCAAAGTCACATGGAAAATAATAAGATTCAGTAAGAATTGTTTTTAACTCTCCACCAGCACATGGAGAACGTGATACATCACAGCTGTTTGCAGGCATTTAGCACCACTAAATGCCTTTTCTTATGGGGAGCAAAGTCCTCGCTCTCGCTTTGGGCTAGCTATTGCTGCAGAGGAAGAAATGAGGTCAGCAGGTCACCACAGCAAAATCTCCAGTTTTTGAGAAAAAAAAAAAAAAAAAGCTCTGCCTTCTTATTTCCTTCCAGCTCCTAAAACTTTGACCCTTGATCACCAACCTGAGTGTCAATGCCCTTCCCTGGTCCTTGTGCAGGGCACCATGCCACTGCCTCCTGCAGAACTCAGGAACCTTCTCACCTTTCCCCTTGCAAACCATTGGGGAGATGTCCTGGCTCTCCAGGGATGCTCCTTCTCCTTCCTTTCCATTTATTTACTGTCTAGCATTGGTCGGGGGTATCACTGCCATCACAGGTACAATATGGAAGTAAGTGACGGAAGCATTCAAGGAGTTTCAAGAGCTGAGCTGCTGAGCACTTGGAAATCTCAAAGATCCACCTCATTAGGTTAATTGAGCAATTACGGTTTCTGCAAACCGTGAAGGAAAGCTAGGACCTGAAAACAGTGCAAAAACACTGACTGAATGGATGTATTTTCTTTGTGTTATTTACATGACCTTAGGGATCGACAGTGGAATCAAGGAGAGAGAGGAAAATGAGAACAAGATTGTAGAACCAGCCAGCTCATGGAAAAGCCAAGAACCTGGTAGGGCACGCACCCTTGTCTTTTGCCATACAATGAGATGTTAACTACCTTTATCTCAAGTTCGGGCAACATTTAGGGAGAACTCCTTTTCTTCTGCCATTTCTTCCATTTTTTTAGTTAAATGTTTGGCAGCATTTTGAGTATTCACCCTGAAATGTGGCTATACTTCTATTTGATGTTCCCCTTGTATTGGACAAAAGACTTGAAATCAGAGTTGGACTGGATTTGTAAAGTTTTGAAAAGCTTTAGGAAGTTTGTTTTTAAAATAGGTGGTGTTAAAGCTATTCCAACCCAACTGGAAAGAAAGGACTTGTGTTTTGTGAAGCATGTCATAGGGCGGCTTGGTACTTGCACATAATTTGTTTAGAGTCCTGATACATTTATCTTGAAACATAATGATGGAGCACTGGGCTGATGGGGAAAAAAACAAAAAAAAAAGGAAATATGGAGCTGACCTGTCCTTTCGGAGCCATTTATGTCCCTTTTTATGTCTTCAGCTATTTATTTTGCTGGTGAACCTCCTCTTTTCCGAGCCTCCCAAGGCACACGGAGGTATCTGCTGTTGCATATCTGCCCAGGACGACATCTTGCGTTTTACGCTCTACCGTTGCCGTTAGATCCTCCCATAAACGTGAACATTTTTTATGTCTGTCACGGGCCTCCTCTCACGTAGATTGCCTTCAGGCTGAACTTTTGTGTAATATATTTTGACACCCCATATGGTCCCCATGGTTCTCTCAGGCACAAGCTGAAATCTTGCTCGTGTTGTTGGCAACTGCCGATATCTGGAAGCAGTCTGTCTTTTTTTTCTTTCACGGCAATATTCGCATTTGGGAAGATTAATGTGATGATCAGGCACTGGCAAGGAGATGGAGTAGATGACCTAATAGGTCTTTTCCATCTCTAATTCCTGCGTTTTATTAAGAGGAATTCTTTGTTGCCGTGGCACTAATTTGTCTGAGCTGTCACCACGGAGGGAAGGCAGAAGAGGTGGCACTAACAGTGTCATCTAAATCCATCTTTTTTTTTGGCACCTCTGCCCCTGTGAATCAAGCATACCATCTGGTGAGCAGGCAGATTGCCATGCCGGCAGATGGGCAGGAGTGTATCTAGCTATGAGACCATGTATGATTATCAAATGTGTTGTTGGGCGAGGATTTCCAGCAGGAATATCAAAACAACTTTTCGTAATGAGCTTCTGGTTCCCCGGGTAAAGAGACGGGCCATTTAGCTCCCCAAGAAACCAGCCAAAATTCAGCCCCTGGGCCAAGCGGCGTTGGAGCTGGCAGGGGGAGGAAGGCCAGCAATGCTTCCCCGCCACACCGCTGGGTACCAGCAGTTTGCCGAGCGGCAGCCGGATGCTGGCAGCCAGTGCAAGCCACGGCACCGCGATGTGATCCCTGCTGGCGGCAGATCGGGGCAACGAGGGATCCCACTTCTCCTCTCAGAGCTGAAACCTGTGTCCGGAGATCTTAATGCAGAAAAATGCACCTTTTGTCAAAAGGTTCTTCTAAGAGGGGACTCATAATTAAAAAGTTAAGATCGCATCTGCTATGCACATGTCTTCCTTTCACACCAACATGAACATTTGCCTTCAGGTCTTGTTCCTGTACCTGTGACATAAACATAGAAAAGGCACTATTTGGTGCTACAGAATGTTTTTAGCAGGTCACCTATTATTATTCTTACTTTCCCATGAAATGTGGAAAGCTATTTTTCTCTTAACATCTAATTTATTTCTTTTGATTTCACCATCACCTGACAAAGCCAAATGCTCTCCACCTAGGAACAGCATGAGCGTGGGGACTGTCACTGTAGGTGGCTTCACTGGATGAGCCATGCTGGGCATTGCTTGGGATGGGGACACTGGGGTTCATTTTCTCCTTTTCACACCAGTCCCCTTTGATTTAACCAAATCTTGTTGCACTAGAACAAATGCATACACCTGTAGACAGTCCTCACAGCCCATCAAATCTGGAGTTGTGTCCCTGCATTACTCCAGGGAAGATGCTGAGGATGGTGCTGGTGCTGCAGCAACCTGCGCTCATCCAACGGGGTTTATTAGCATGGGCTCTCTGCCACCCAAAAGCAGCTGAATTTCATCTGGGTCCAAGCTGGCGTGTGATGCACAACAGCTCTGCCTGTGCCACACCATGCCTGGGCTAACAAGCCTGGGCACCACTCACTCAGCGTGGAGCCAGTCCCAGTCTGCAAAGCATAGTGCAATTCATCTGAAACTGGATAAACTGCCCAGGAATCACGTCCAAATGGAGATTCACTGAATGGCATTTTTAATATGCAGCTGAGGTGCTCAGAGCGGTAGATAGTTTAGATACTGAGTACGTAGGAACTGCAGCAGGAAAATCAATAGTCACTTCATCCCTACTGACCTGTACCATCCTCCATGAACCCTCCTGTGATAGAGACCTGGGGGGGACACTGCCCAGCTCTACATGTGAGACCCCCACTGATTTCAACAGACACAGGATTTTGTGCCAGGCTTTCAAGCAAAAACCATGGTGTACGTTGAGCTAAACACCAACCAAACCAGTTTGAAGGCAGGTGGGACTATATGGTCTGTACGCTAGCCTACAGAGATGAGCAGGGAGCAGCAGCATCTTCAGCAGTGCTCTTGTCCTTAGCAGAACGGCGAAGTTGTGAAAGTGCTTTCTTTTGTTTCACAACACCCACGCAGAGATGGTTTTGATAATGAGGGAATGGCAGTTCTTGCCTCACTGTAGCCAGAGGGATCTATGTGGAATGGGATCCATGATGTAAAGGTTTTTAATGCTCTCCAGATTGCTTTTGAGGCGGTTTCAGTGACCCTTTGTCAGGTCTCCTTGCATCACACTTTCTTTCGAACAGCAGATCCTTGTGCCCCCGTACTGTCCACTCCCCAAAGCGAGCCCGTGCTGGGATCTGGGTGCCCATGGGAGCCCAATGACTGCCGTGGTCACAGCCACCACCACATCCAGGGACATCCTTCAGGAAAACCTGCCCAGAAGACTTCCATGCTGGCTGGTGGGGAGACTATGGTGAACTGAGCAACACCATGAGCTCGAAACAGCATCAGGGGAACTGTAAGACCATAGAGTTTCATGAGAAACACATTATTTAGGGGGCTCTCCTGCCTGGGTCTGTCACCCTCTATACATGCAACTTGTTCAGCAAAGATATCAGCTCAGGACATCTCCTTGCTCCTCCTTCTCAGCCCAAACTCTCAAGGACCTGCAGGAGGAGTACGAGTACCATGTTTGGGAGCAGACCTTTTGTCCACTCAAACTCCCCTGGGATAAATATCACCCTGTGAAAGCCCTGTGTGACCGCTGATGTGCTATGCCCCATGCTTTCTCAGCACAGATGTCCTGTGGTCCTTGTGGCCCCAGTGGTCCTTGTGGTCTCACACCCCAAAAAGGTGTGTGATCACCTTCCAAAGTGATATCTCTTACAGTGCTTTTCAGGCTAGAAACAAAAAGATGAAGTGATTTCCTTCCAAAATAAGATTAAAGGTGGGTGGAAGACTGGCTGTGGTGACATTAAAAAATAATATGAGCTGATACTATGTGCTATGGAGAAAGGAGATGCTCCCAAGTCCAGGATCTCCAGCTGGACAGCTGGCCATGGTGTTCCCACGCACACCAGCCTGCAGGAACAGGACCAGGCTGCTTCTAGGGGAAATCCCAGACCCCTGGCCCAGGATGCTGCATTGCCACCAGCCTTGCAGGCAAGGGCAGAAGCATGTCTGCAGCCAATGCAATACCACAAAATTTAGTTGACCTGGCAATATCAAATCCACTGCTTGGGGTGGAAAATAGTTGAGTTCTTCCCTATTTTTCCAAGGACTATGTGTATTCTAGGCTTGAACAACTCAATTTTTCCGCTCTGTGCCTTGCATCTCCTGGAGCTACAAGCAGAAGGTGGCACTGAAACTGATGGTGGGCTCCAATCCCGGTGTTTCCAACAGAGCGTAGACTGATGTGTTTCCCCAAGCAGAGGATTTCTGTGGTTGGAGAAGGCAGGGCCAGTCCTCGAGGGCTCAGTATATGACCAGATGTGAATTTAATGGACTAAAATAGAAAAATAAATAAAAAATAAAACGTAGAAAACAAAATAGAAAGAAGAGACTGTGTCAAATGGTTTTCATTAGCACCGCAAAGTTGTCCAGCCAGGAATGATTTGTAACTCGTATGGATTTCCCAGTGGAAATGCAAAAGTCTAATTATACAGAAATGGTGAGTACCAAAAGAAGAGCAATTTCCAGAAACAAATCTGCCATGCAGCATATCAATGTGTTAAAGGCATCTTTTCCAGACTGGAAGCCAGATCAATTTATATGTATTCCTCAGACCAATGGAAAGTATGGTCCTATGTGTGGGATTAGGGTACAGAAAATACTTTTTGCTAATAAATAATTCACTTTGGCAAAGCAAATAAGGAAAAAAGCAGTATAAGGACCTGAAAAGGTTTCTGGGTGAAACAAAGAGGTAAAGAGCACGACTGGGTCTTCACAACTAAAGCTCCTCCATACTGTTTGATTTTAATTTCAGATCTCAATTAGAGGTTAGCCAAAGGTAATTGAAAAATAGCTGACATGTGGAATTAAACGGCAACTGCCCACACATCTACAGACTTCAGTCAACCAGCCCCTCGGCGTGGATATGTTTTTTTACCACAAGCTGGGCAGATTTGTTCCTGCCTTATTAGGAATAATTCTCCCAGAGCGCCGGAGCCCTTTGCTCCAAGCTGAGAGTCTAATTATAAGAAAAGACCCCCTTGAACATCGCTACCCTGACTGTATTTGGAATTAGGGATTGTTCTCAGCCAGGGAAGTAGCTGCTTGTAAATCAGAGGGTGAAGCTGCTGAGCTACCCTTGCTTTCCAAGCCCATGCACAGCGTAAGCTCTTCAAGCATCGACTTGTGTGTTTTAGCACTTTTGTGAAATGCCCGTACTTATGTGTGATATAATATACTGACGCATGATTTTAGACATAACAACAAACAGCCTGGATGAAAAAGAGCCAGATAAACCCATATGAAGTCATTTATTAGCAGAGGTCCTTCCTCTGATATTTCTTTAAACTCTGCTTGGCTTTTTTTGCTGCCAAATTCACTTTGTGATGTTGAAAACTAATTTTTTTCCCCCCCTTATCAAGATAGTTATTTTCCACTTGGCAAACACTGAGTTTTATTAGTTGTTCCTAATAGAGCCTGAAATGATTATGGCTTTTTTTTCCTCCCGTTTATTTCTCTCATATGTTCATCATGACCAAAATCAGCTCACTTCATGGATCTGGATGATTTCGGTGAATTTTACCATGGGGCCGACTGTCTAGGACTGGGGAGCAGACTACTAGAAAATTTGTCATTTTACATTTTGTTGTGTTGCAGCAATGCTGTAGACACCAATACGTGTTTGTCTTGGTAAGATATGACCAAAGGAGTTCTGGGCATCCTTCAGAGGCACCCTTGGACATGTGGAGAAATGCTGATGAAGGTCCCATCAGCACAGACAGGGTAATTTGTCCTTAGGATTTTGGAAAATACCCCTCCTGCTCTCTCCTCAAACCTATGGCTCCATCCATTATCAATATAAAACCCCAGCGTTGGATTTTCAGCCATTTCACTGCTCCATGCCTGTCATGGTTTAACCCCAGCCGGCAGCTAAGCCCCACCCAGCCGCTCACCCACTCACCTCGTTGGGAAGTGGGAGAGAATCGGAAGGGTAAAAGTGAGGAAACTCATGGGTTGGGATAAAGACAGTGCAATAGGGAAAGCAAAAGCTGCGCGCACAAGCAAAGCAAAGCAAGGCATTCATTCCCCGCTTCCCATGGGCGGGCAGGTGTTCAGCCATCCCCAGGGAAGCCGGGCTCCATCATAGAATCATAGAATCATAGAATCATCTAGGTTGGAAAAGCCCTTTAAGATCATCCAGTCCAACCATTAACCTACACTACCAAGCCCACTCTAGACTAATCAAGGGTAGACCAGACTAAACCATATCCCGAAGTGCCACATCTACCCATTTTTTAAACGCCTCCAGGGATGGTGACTCCACCACCTCTCTGGGCAGCCTGTTCCAATGCCTGACCACCCTTTCCGTAAAGAAATTTTTCCTAATTTCCAGTCTAAACCTCCCCTGGCGACTCGGGCAGACGAACGCCGTCCCTCCCAGCGTCCCCCCCTTCCCCCCCCTGCCCCCAGCTCTATGTGCTGAGCGTGGCGTCGTATGGTGTGGGACAGCCCTTGGGTCAGCTGGGGTCGGCTGTCCCGGCCGCGTCCCCTCCCGGTTTCTTGTGTCAGCGCTGCTCAGCAGTAATGAAAATGTCCCTCTGTGATCAGCACTGGTTCCCACAAATCCAAAACACAGCCCTGTACTAGCTGCTATGATCAAAATTAACTCTACCCCAGCCAAAAGCAGCACAATGCCCTAGCTCCCGGCGTGCTGTGCCACCTCTCCTGTCCTCCTCTGCAGGACCTGGACCAGCCAGTCTCCTGGAGCAGCCTCCACATTTCCACGGACAAACATCTGACCTTCAGCATGTTTCTGCCCACTGTAATTTTTACAAGGCCGCCAATTAATGCAGGTGTCACTGTGCAGAGACATTATTGATAGGTCTTGACTTTCCTGGCCAGACAGATCCCTACCTCCAGCTGTGACCTGAACAGCAGAACCAGCCCAGCACGTCCACTAGAAGCACATCCTATGATAAAGAGAAAAAAAAAGCTGATAATGGATGTTCTGAGAGCAGAATCTGAGCTTTAAATCCAGGTACCTTTCCTCCATTGGTAAATCATCACGGTGCTTTTATCCATGTCATCCCTTGTGATGGACTTTGTTCTAGACACACAGCTCCGTAAGCATAACCCCCCCAAACAACCCTTGAGCTGACCTAGGCAAACTGATAAATGCCTAAAACTGTGTCCCTGCCCCAGTTTCCCTGCCCCGCTGGAGCACTTTGGGGGTGGGTTTGAGCCAGCCTCAGGAAGGACGTGCCCTGAGCTATCTTGTCATGTCTGAGAGAGCCGGTGCTGGCTGCTTCCCACCCCAGGATGTCTCTGGAAGGGAGGACGGAGCCCAGTGCATCCTGGAGCGAACATGGGTGCAAACCTCAGCAGCTGAACTGAGTCACGTGCAGCTGTCCATGAAATTAATGCAGAAAAAGCCTCAGGCTGTGCAAAGAAATTTGCAATCCTGGGCTGGTCCAAGACTCGATGATCTTAAAGGTCTTTTCATCTACGGTTGGACTCGATATTAAAGGTCTTTTCCAACCTAAATGATTCTATGATTCTATGATTCTAAGACCAGAAGTTAAACTCCCAGGTCTGCTTCACAGAAATTAGTACAATTTATCTTGCACCTTTGTGAGGTGAGCATTCACCATGTTTATGAAGGTTATTTATTCAAGTGATGTTTACTTTGCTCCTCTCTTTGGGGGTTGGGTAATTTTTCATAGTTCATACGTGCCCACATCTGATGGAATCTCAGTCCTTGTGGAAGATTCTCCAAATTCTTCATGCCAAGATGCCTGGGGAGGGGATGGGGGGCATAAAGCCAGGACCTGGGACTGCTTGAATCATAGAACCATGGAATGGTTTGGGTGGGCAGGGCCCTTCGGAGCCCACCCAGCCCAGCCCCTGCAGTGCCAGGGACAGCTTTAACCAGCCCAGGGTGCTCAGAGCCCCGTCCAGCCTGGCCTGGGATGGTGCCAGGGATGGGGCCTCCACCGCCTCTCTGGGCAACCTGGGCCAGTGCCTCACCACCCTCACTGTAAAACATTTCTTCCTTATAGCCAGTCTAAATCTATTCTTCTGTAGTTTAAAAGCACACCAAGTTGAGAGCACACCAAGAGGCTTTCCCTGCTGATGGCTACAGCCCAGCCATTAGGAGTGTTCCGAAGAGGAGACGGTGTCCCAAACTGTGGAGAGAGCTCTGGGTTTGCATGGATCCCTGCACCGCAACCAGGTCATCCCAGGCCGGGTTCCTGCCACAGTGCCGGGCTCCACTTGCCAGGGGATGCTCTGAAGCACTCTGCAGGGACTTCCTGGCATAAAGCTCATTTTCTTGGGTGGGGAAAAATTAATTAATCCATGGCAAGCATGCAGCTCCATTTAGTCCTTTAAGGAGTGAGTCATGGTGCTAGGAAGTGCAGTGCTTTGAGGCTGGCTCCTTCCCCCACGCAGAGCCCCATCCACTGCCTCGCTCCTCGCCGTCCCACGGCCATCGAGGGCCCTTGTCCATAAAGCAAAGACCCCAAAAGCTGGAGTGCTGTTTCATGAATGTCCTTTGATGCAAACACTCCCCCAGTAACCAGGTTAATGCTATTTTAGCCTAGTGGTTGGTTTGGTTTTTTTTTTTTTCCTTTTTCTCCTCAGAAAATCCTTCCTAGTTTGAATTTTTCACTGCTTGTAAAGTGTCCCATTATAGTGCTCTGGGCGGGAGGAGATTAATGTCAGGTCCCATTTATGCATCACTTTGGATCAGAAGAGCTTGGCCAGCCCTTTGTAACGCTCTGTTCTTCAGGGCTGGGGGGGATTAAAAGTTTACTATTGCAAAAAAATACCCCATTGTCACTGCCTGAGATGAAGCTTTTAGAGAAATTCCCTTTGCCATAATAACTGATTTATTTTGGTTGGCTGGCTACGAAGCAGCTGAAGTGGGTGATCCCTGCCAGACCCATTAAATGATTCCTAATGTTGACGGAGGACTTTATATTGTGGTTATAACAGCAGAAGGTTCGGTATTTGCTGGAAGAGCCTCTTTCCCGAGGGCGAGCGTGGAGGACGGGAGGAAGCTCTCCAGCGGTACCCATGTGTAAGCAATAAGCAGAGGAATGCTCTCGGAAACTGCAGCTTGAAGGATTTACTTTGGCATCAGTTTTGGTTGCCTGGGAAGGGAAGCTCTCAGGGACGCACGGGGGTTGCTGGGTGTGGGGCTTCGGCTCTCTTTCTGGGCTGGGAAAGGAAAGTTTAAGAGCCTTTTTGTGGGGTCCTGTCAGGTACGGTACCGAGGCACGCTGGCTCCTTCCCACCGCGCTGGCTGCTGCCAGGTGAATCACACATGGAGGCATGAAAGCACCAAGGTCCTCATTTCCCTCCGAGTCAGGTCCTTGCGGCTTTTGACAGCAGCCCTGCGGAGAAGCACTTGGGGGGTGCTGGGGGTGAAAAGCTGGACATGAGCCGGCAATGCGCGCTGGCAGCCCAGAAAGCCAACCCCATCCTGGGCTGCATCCCCAGCAGCGGGGGCAGCGGGGCGAGGGAGGGGATTCTGCCCCCCTGCCCCGCTCTGGGCAGACCCCCCTGCAGCCCTGCGCCCAGCTCTGGGCCCTCAGCACAGGACACGGAGCTGCTGGAGCGGGGCCAGGGGAGGCCACAGAAATGCCCCGAGGGCCGGAGCCCCTCTGCTGCGGGGCCAGGCTGGGGGGGCTGGGGGTGCTCAGCCTGGAGAGGAGGGGGCTGCGGGGAGGCCTGAGTGCGGCCTGGCAGTGCTGAGAGGGGCTGCAGGAAGGGGGGGGGGCAAGCTTTTAGCAAGGCCTGTTGGGACAGGACAAGGAGTAATGGGTTTAAACTAATAGAGTGGACATTCATACTAGATATAAAGAAGAAATTTTTTATGTTGAGGGTGGTGAGGCGCTGGCCCAGGTTGCCCAGAGAGGCGGTGGAGGCCCCATCCCTGGCACCATCCCAGGCCAGGCTGGACGGGGCTCTGAGCACCCTGGGCTGGTTAAAGCTGTCCCTGGCACTGCACCAGACCAGATGACCTTGAAAGGTCCCTTCCAACCCAAACTATTCTATGATTCTATGACTATGAAATGGCAATGTGGTTGTGCGGTGGGATATCGCTTCTGCACACAAAGGATTTTGTGCAAATCCCGGTGCCTCCCCATGGCCCCTGACACCACCTCTGCCTTGGTACTAACTGCTTGGGAGCATCCCAGCTGGAGAATTGCCCCCAGTGCCTCCTGTTTTCCCACCAGACCTGTCATGTTTTGCTCACACATGATGCTTTCAGCAGCCAGCGCTGATTTCCATGGGAAGCTGAAGCTTGGTATGGCTCCCTTCCCCGGGAGAGCCATCCCAGACAGCACTGACCCTTACAACCAGCTCAAGGCAAGCCAAGGAGGAAGGATTGAACCTAACCCAAGGTACAGTCTGAAAATTATTACTGCAATCAGACTGACCTCAGCTCACGGCGATGCGGATGAGCTTTCATTTTCTCATCTCACTCAGGATGGCTGTGCAGGGGTGAGAGCAGGCAGGAGCTGCCTGCAGTGTGGCAGTGCGGGCAGCGGGCGAAGTCCATGGGCTCTGCTGGGAGCAACAGCAATAAAAACATGGCTCAAAAAGGAAATCCGGCTTGGTTAAACCCTTGGTTAAAAAAACAAGGAGGCAAATCTCCGCTGTTGGTATTCTGAAATGCGTTTTATTCTCTCTGTCTCTCTCTTGATCCCGAATTTCCATCTTTCTGAGGTTAATATCATTTCTTGTCCCCTTTTTCTATTTAGAACATCTTTTCTTTCCTGAGAGGGACTGTAGCGTTTGGCTGGTAACTGGAGAATCGGAGCTTTAATACCCCACGGGCTTCCAGGTAGGTTTGCGAAGGGATGGCAGAGCGCTTCAGCGTCTCTCTGCTGCCGGCCAGTGCTCCCATATGATGGGAACTTTAACTTACTCCCTCGGGAGCAGGTGCCGGCAGCATTTTCAAATAGCAGGAGCGTGAGGAAGAGCAATTAATCCCTGGTTGACGTCTGCCAGTGCAAAGGAGCAGAAGAAAGTGGGAGGGGAAGGAGAGGGGGCCTCGCAGCGATGCTCAGGGTGGTGAGGGGGGCTCCTTCCGCCTCCCCCAGCACGACTCCCAGCCCGCTCCTGGGGCCCCTCTCCAGCCCGCGGAGGGGCCGGGGTCTCCTCCACCCCTTCCCTCTCTGGAGACTTTCATTCACCCAGAGAATGGCACCCAGGGGCCCGAGCAGGGTGTAGGCAGTGCCAGGGGTTCCCACAGCCGGCGCCTGCGGACACGGCGCTCACCGGGGACCTGCCTTTGATTTTCTCTTCAGAGGATTCCCTCCTTCTGCTTGAAAGGGTTGTTATTTTGTAAAGAGGGAGCTAAGAGCAAAGCTTAAACACATACTTACATATGGAGTCACTCCTTAATGAGCAGAGATGTGAAAAATAAGCTGTAGTCTGGTCACAGAACGTCTCTGTTGGCTTTTTCTCTTTTTTTTTTTTTGCCTTTTTTAATTGCAAATCTCTCCAGTCCTGAACCTTCAAATAATTCTGCGTCTTCTTCCATCTTCTTACATATTTCAACTGAGTTGCTCTCGTGGGTGTTTGGAGGTGGCAATGTGCAACTGGGGCTTCAGCATCGTGTCGTGCTGTGCTGCTGAGGACAGCGGGCACGCACAGGGTGGGATGCAGCACTCCTGGGAGCTGCTGCCCCGCTATTGCCCAGCCATGAACATTTCTGTACATATTAAACAGCAAAAAAACCAACAGAAAAAAAAAGTCTATAACTCTACCAACAGCTCTCTTCCCAATCTACAGTGAATTTCTTGATTACAGCCTTCCTACATTTCTGCTGGGAGGATTTCTTATGGTTGAAGCCTGTGTTTGAATTCCAAGTAATAACATTTTAGAATAGGCTCTTATTGAAAAATTGAGGGAAAAGATACAAAGAAATCATCTACACAAATTGTTCTCCTGAGCTATTTTCCAAATGGCCTTACTGCTGCTGTTTCAGATGTGATTTCTTTGCGTGACATTAGGTACACTTACTGCTCACTTGAAAGCCAGGAGAATTGCAGATGTTAACAGTCATCTCCAAAGATATATTTCAGATTATTCCAAATTACTCCGGTGGAAGAGAAATCTGAGGGCATTACCTTTAATATTAGAGCTGCAGGAACAGCAGAGAGGCCCATTTCCATTTTCTACCCCCAACTGAAAGTATGAGAAAAATATCTATTGAGCCCACCTTTATTAAAATCGTTTCCCCTCCCCATCGCTGCGTGCCTATCTCCCACCCGTAAGTGTGTATCTCATGTTTATTCGCTCATGGGAACTTGCTGCTGGGGAAATTTGCCTCCCAGACTGGGAACCTGCTCCCAGTTCACATCCAGTTTGAGGGGTGGGCTGAGATGGACTTCGCCGATGTGGAAAAGAGACACGGGCACCTCACCAAGCCATAGCATCATCTGCATCCTCGAGGGCATGGCTGAGCTGTGCCATCGGGCGGTTCCCTGCAGCCCTTTGCCTGGTCACCAAGGGGTGCTGGATCAGCTGCTGCACCTCTTGCAAATACTCAGCTCAGGATAATAAGCGTTCGACTCATGACATCTGATACGCATCTATCAAGTCCCTTTTTTGTCCTCATTTGTGCCTCTATTTTTATTCTAATTATGGCTTGATGGCTTTTTTTCTTTCAATAACCGAGGACAAAGCGCCATTACTCATATCCATCATTTGCTGCCTCCCCTGCCACGCACTGCGGCAATGAGCCGCCCCACCAAAGACGATGGGATCTTGTGAAGGAGCAGAGAAAGCCTTGTCTTATCCTCTCACTGACTGTGATTTCAGAGGAAAAATGCTTCATGTTGTTTCTCCTGGGCAGGAGTGTGGCAAACGGCCCTGGGATTGATGCCTCGACAGCTGGAGGATGCCGGGACAATGCACTTGGGAAACAGGAGGAACCTCCCAGCCATGGTGTTACCAGCTCCACCCTCTCCTGCTACTTCAGAGGTACAGACCAGCACGCATTAAATTCAGCCTTCAAAATAGCTAAAGATCTATATGAACTACCACAGCTCCCCACCAGAGGTATTTTTATTTTATGACTAAGAGCTGAAAGAGCATCCTTAAAGCCCATTTATCACTAGCCAGGTTCCTCGGTGAACGCCAGCATTGAGACTTACTCCTCCAAGAGTAATCCACAACCCATAGATAACTTCTTTGCATTCTAATAAAATTTAACTTTTTTGGAGGGGTCCTGTTAATTTGTTCTCAAGGCAAGATGCCCACAGATGCCAGACTCCCACCTCATGCAAACCTTGGCTCTGAGAAAAAGTGCTGACTATGCAGCAAATCGTATGTTTGAAATGGCCCAAAAGTAACTTTTCTCAGCAATTTTTTCTCAGTCCTCTGGTAGCCTTGGGGCTTTACATGCGCCACAGTGCTTTTGGGGGACCAGTGGGGACCTGTGTCCCAAATGCCATTGGCGCTTGGGGTACATGTCCCCATCAGCCCCACAAAGCACAAGGTCAACGTTAATGAAGCTCGATATTACCATGCCCATCATGATATGACTCCGTGGCAAATTAAGCCGGCCTCTCCTTAACCTACTGGAAAAAATGTCATTGGCGAGTCATTTGGAATAGAAGAAGCTGAAGGAATGTAATGTTTTAATTTGAAAAGGTAATAATCCAGAGGCCAGAAAAAAAATGTCATGTGTATTACATGCGTAATAGCTCATTATCGAAGCATTGTAGAGTCATTATTTTAAATAACTGTATTTCATTCCAGTGGCTGGGATGGAAAGCAATATGTATTTTGTGTAAAATAGATTTGCATTATTATTTATTCATGAGTTTTAAAAGGATCATTATTTTTGACGGACAGCTCCTGTCAAAAGATTTATATATGGGAGCTCATGTTTTCCCATAATAATGATTAATCAATAAACATCTGAAAACAGATCTTAAAATTCAGCATTACCAGGATACACATTTACCTCTAATTAGAAACAGGTTTTCGTTTGGGAAACCAGATCGCTTTCAAATTCCTTCTAATTGCTCACAAGCCAACGTGCCTTCTCGCCCGCCGCCCGCCGTGGCAGCAGCTGGGGCACCCACTGGGTGCTTTATCCCCCCAAACCTGGGACCACTGGATGCTTTATCCCCCCAAACCTGGGACCAGGGGGGTGGCCGGGGGATGCTGCACAGCCAGGAGCATCCAGCTGTGTGTCTGTTCACATACACTGCGGCTCCAGGAGAGAAGCTGAGCGGCTGGGGGAGAAGTGTGACATCTGGACGGCAAAATTCCTGGTGCCAACCCAGCTGTGCGATGTCAGCTTGAAATGAAAATACCGGGCTGTTGTTAGTTTTAATGGAGACCCCGCTGAGGGTGGGAAACAAGCAATTTAAATGCTTCGCACAGGTGAAATCCAGACCCTGCTGCAGGAAAGGAGAAAGCAAAGCCCATGCCTGCCGCTGCTTCGTATTTCACCCTGCTTGCCATGAAGCAAATGTTGCCAGGAAAGAAAATACATTGGTTTTCTCGCCATTCCCCCAGGTTTTGTCCCCACGCTGCCTTGGGGATGCTGGGTTTGCATTGCCGGGTATCGCCTCTTGCCACGTGACAGCTTGTCGTGGTTCAGCCCCAGGCAGCAGCTCAGCACCACGCAGCCGCTCGCTGCCCCTGCCCCGGTGGGATGGGGGAGAGAATCGGAGGAGTGAGAGTGAGAAACACTCCTGGGCTGAGATAAGAGCGGTTTAATAATTGAAATAAACTAAAATAGTAATGATAATAATAACAATATAATAATAATATTAATAATAATATCCAAAGCAAGTGATGCCCAATGCAGTTGCTCACCACCCGCCGACCAATGCCCAGCCAGTTCCCGAGCAACGATCGCTGCTCCCCGGCCAACCCCCCCAGTTTCTATACTGCCCATGACACCGTATGGTATGGAATGGCCCTTGGGGCAGTTGGGGTCAACTCTCCTGGCTGTGCCCCCTCCCAGCTTCTTGTGCCCCTGGCAGAGCATGGGAAGCTGCAAAGTCCTTGCCTGGCATAAGCAGTACTGAGCAACAACTGAACCATCAGCGTGTTATCAACATTCTTCTCATCCTAAATCCAAAACACGGCACTGTGCCTGCTACTAGGAAGAAAATTAACTCTATACTAGCCGAAACCAGGACGCAGCTGAAAACAGGGATGTTGAGCAACCGGCTGCCGTGTCCTGCCCCAGCCCTGTTGTTTCCACCCTCTCTGGTGTCGGTGCTGCTGAATCCGGGGTGCACGTGTGCTGCAAGCCAAAAAAGTGGGCACTACACCCCTCTTTTCATGCCTCTGTGCCAAGTCTTTTAGGAGCATCAGTACATACAGTAAATCTGCTTCGTTTGCATTTCCCATGGCTTGTATTTAATGATTTTTCAAGACAAGGCATCTCCAAAAGTGAGCGGTGTCAGACTGCCTGGTGCATCATTGCCTTTGCAAAGCATGCTGCAGGCTGAACGTGTCCCACCTCCCAGCATGGAGCTAAGTCATAACAGGATGGTCCAGAAATGGCAGTACGTTCTTCACCATCGGAGAGGAAGGTTTTTATAACATCGCTTTCCCTGCCTGAAAACTGTACGGGGTGCGGTGCAGTCAATGCCTTCAATCAGCCAATTAGCCGACCCATGGATTAGTTCATGGAGGTGATTTCTTTTTTCCCCAAACCACAAAGCCAACATAGAACGGTAATAACTTTTATTTTGCCATTATCCATATTCAGGCTCATAAGACCCCAGATGAAGCAGTCAGGTGGAATTGGTTGCAGAGATTTGGAACTTTTCTTCATCCAAAGCGCACCCTTTTTCATGTGCCAAATTACTTAGCCTTCAGGTGGCCTGGTGAAGGATGCATAGATGGCATGCAAATGCTTGCGAGCAATAACAGCAGCAACAATAACTGTCATAATATTAAAGAGCCAGCTGGTAATTGGGGCCAGCCCTGACGAGGAGTGTGGCCATGACAGTTATTATCCTGCCCGCTAATGGAGAAGATTGGCACCGCGGAGCCAGCGACCAGAAGAAATCATAGAATCCAGTTGGACCATTAACCTGACACTACCAAGTCCACCACTAAACCAATTCAGGGGAGAGTCATAATTAATTTCATGTTCCCTGGCTTGGGGTCTGGATTAGTTTTTAATGAAAATAAAACTAGGAATCATTAAGGTTGTAAAGGCCCTCTAAGATCATCAGTCCAACCATCAACCCAACACCCCCATGCCCACTAAACCATGTCCCAAAGTGCCACCTCTGCCCATTTTTTGAACCCCTCCAGGGATGGGGACCCCCCCACCTCTCTGGGCAGCCTGTTCCAATGCTTGACTACCCTTTCCGTGAAGAAATTTTTCCTAATTTCCAACCTAAACCTCCCCTGGCACAGCTTGAGCCCATTTCCTCTCATCCTATCACTTGTTACTTGGGAGAACAAAATCACTGTTGCCTGGCTTTTCATTTACACCCCAGAGCTTTCACTCTTGGGGATGTGTTAATCCACAGGGCTGGGAGCAGGACAAGCAGGAGAACCCCTTGGCAGGCAAACCTGGCCCCAAAATGCAGCCAGAGCATCCCCGGTTGGACAGGCAGGGGAGGCAGGGGAGGCAGGGCAGGGCTTGCCAGCTGTGCAAGGGAGCACCAGCCCCATTTCTGCTGGGCATCCATGAATTACTCAGCAGGACGGCATGGCTCTTGCTTTTCCTGGTCCCCCCAGCGCATCCCAGTGCCTGGCTGCATCCCCACTCACCATTTACCAGGGAATTACCAGGCGAACACTTCCCTCAAACCACCACATCCCAAAAACTCCTTTTCTGCCCATAAATCAGCCTCGAATCATACATTTTATTTAATTTTTCCATTACCATGAATGGAAGTGGCTCAAGCAGATGTATTTGGGCTGCTCCTTGCCCGTGTGCTACAGCTTTGCAGCTGGATGTTGCTGCTGCCAGGATGCAGCAGGGACCCTGAGCCATGCAGGCGGCCCTGGTCCCCCTCTACCCCCAGCACCCCAAACCCCACGGCGGGGAAACCACCGTCAAAAACATTCCCAAACATACAGCTACCCTGCAGCAAATTTCCCTTCAAAGAAGATTTCCCGGGGTAACTCTTCTCCAGGTGCCCCCACCCTATACAGAAAGGAGATGCGAGAGGAAAGGTAACTGCACAGAGGTTTTCTAATAGGTTGGGAATTGTAGTGTTAAATGTTGTTAGAATAATTTTATTTTTAATAAATTGACGACCTGAATAGGTGCTTTTGCTGGTAGTTGTTTGCATTTTACGAGGTGTCACGAGCCTTTTTAATGTACCAGGGTGAAATCTGAAGGTATTGTGCCAGCAGGAAAAACAGCCAGAAGTCACAGAAGTCCCATCTATTTGAAATGGATGCTAAACTCTGATCATGAAAGTTGTCTTTAAAGAAATATGTAAAAATCCTGAAATTCATTTCAAATTAGCTGACTTGAATATTTTGTACCCTAACAACTGTACAGCCAGAGAGATGGCTCAAAGGCAGAGAGAGAATTGACCTGAAATGCTCATTAAAATCACAATGAAATAAGGCTTTAAGAAAAGAATTCTTTTCTCTTCTCTCCGGCATGATGTGAGATGGTGAAAACTCCAACTCTTTTCACATCCTCTCCTTGCTCCACTTCAAATCCCTTCCTGCCAGCACTTGAAAGAGGCATTCAGGCTACGTTAACCCTGTGGGTACCCAGCACCGAGCTCAGAAATGGTGGTTTTTTGGATCACAGCCATAAAAATATTTTAAAAAAATAATAATTCTTGGCAGGTGGGAAGGTGCTACGTCCATCCCTGATTTGTGGATCTGCGGAGGTCGTGGTGGGGTTCAGAATTTCAGTGCTGTCCTGCTTTGCCCCTTGTACTTACACAGCACAGGTCATCAGAGAAGGGCAACGGAGCTGGGGCAGGGTGTGGAGCACAGGGCTGGTGGGGAGCGGCTGAGGGAGCTGGGGGTGTTCAGCCTGGAGAAGAGGAGGCTGAGGGGAGACCTGATCGCTCTGCAGCTCCTGACAGGAGGGGGCAGGGAGGGGGTGCTGGGCTCTTCTCCCAAGGAACGAGCGATAGGACGAGAGGAAATGGGCTCAAGCTGCGCCAGGGGAGGTTTAGGTTGGATATTAGGAAAAATTTCTTCATGGAAAGGGTGGTCAAGCACTGGAACAGGCTGCCCAGAGAGGTGGGGGAGTCCCCATCCCTGGAAGTGTTCAAAAAACGGGTAGAGGTGGCACTTTGGGACATGGTTTAGTCTAGTCTACCCTTGACTGGTTTAGAGTGGACTTGGTAGTGTAGGTTAATGGTTGGACTGGATGATCTTAAAGGTCTTTTCCAACCTAAACAATTCTATGATTCTATCATCCCTGCGGTGCCACCAGCGTAACCCTGAGCATCCTCAGGTGCACCGGGAAGGATTTCACTGGCAATATCAAGTGTCGTTCCAGTCTGCACCTATTAAAAGCTGGCTCTGAGCCCATAATATAATACATCGCAATTAAAGGAAGCACATTTGTCCTGCTGGTAATATCAACATTTTATGAATGAGCAGGTTCTGATATCAGCTAATTAGGAGTGGGTTTATTGCAGCATCTGTCACCTGGAGTTAAGCAATTTATCCTGGGAAGCTGCTCGTGGGGAAGGGGTTGTCAAAAGCTGGCGGTAGGGAAGGTGCAGGACCTGGGGAAACGGCTGCGCCTCAGCGCTGCTGGGGGAAATCCTCACTGGAAAAGTGGGGGGAACATGCTGGAAAATATACAAGCAATTAGATGCATTGTGGTAGCCTAATTGCCTGGCTCGCCAATAATTTTGGAGAGATAACCATGGCAACGGTGGGATCACACATTTGCGTGTCATGGCTGGAGCACGCAGAGCCAGTGGGCTTCCTTTTCCCCTTGGATGCAGGCAGTGCCCGTCCTTTCTCCTTGAAGACCATCTCGTTTTAAAGCACCGCTGCAGGGCAGCATCCTCCCGCAGCGCCAGCACCCGCTGCCTCCCATCTTGCTGGCTGGGGCTCCCCACGGCACTCGGGAGCTTCGTCATCCCCACCGCTGGCCAAGGAAGCACGGGCTGGAGGAGGATGCCTCTTCCTTCAAACCCCAGCCTTTGAATTCCCCACCATGAGCTTCCAGAAGATGTGGGGAAAAAAGTCGCACGCAGGACATTGTTTGCAGGGAGCACTCGTAATGATGTGTCAGGGCAGCTCTCGGCGATTTCTATGTGTTCTGCTCAGCCTCCCATTCTTACCAAAGAAATAATAGTCCTCTTCATTTACAACGCGCCTCATATTCAATGTTTTTTACCCTCACTGCAAGAAGCAGCATAAAAACCACACGTGCAAGATTTTGCCCTAACCCATATCCTTTTCCCTGTTTTGTAGGACAAGCCAATACTGGGTTTGAGTCCAAATTACCCAAATTCACTGCTGCATTCTAAGTGGGATATAAATTTTGGCGGTCACAATAAAAAGCCTAGGGTAACCCAAATTTGAGTTTTACAGACAGCTGGGGTGGAGTGAAGAGGGATTTAACCTCCTGGCAAAAGGTGAAAATTTAAAGGGGTTTGTAAAGAGTCCCTAAACCTGCACAAAGAAGGTGCGGGTCCTAATTTCAGGCTTGGAGATGCTCTGGGTTGCGGATGCTCATTCCCCTGTGCCGTGCCACTCCATCATCCTTTGCTGCTGGGTGCCAGGTACCTCTGTCCCCTTCCCTATGGTGACCCCCGCTTTGGGGCCAGTGCCTGCTGTGTTCCCCACCTCAACCTACATACCTGTCCTCCTCTGTAGTTCATTCTTGACATTTATGGGCAGGAATAATGATTTTTTTTATGTGGTTTCCTGCCAGTTTTTGTTTCTGCTGCACAAGTGGGATTTGACAGCTGGAGCCCGGCTAGCATGGCATGGATTTCACCTGCTCTACAAATACCTGGCCATTTGCTCCTCTGCCCACGCTTCTGCAGGAAGATTTCACCATCACGAATGTGTTAAACCCAAGGAATTACCTCCACATGCATGGCACTGGTTTAGCATCATTATCCTTGGCATGAGGCTGTGTTTTCATGATGTGCAAGGAGATAGCGAGTGCTCATAGGTATCGCAGTAAAATGAATATCTTGGTTTTGGCTGGGATAGAGTTAATTTTCTTCCTAGTAGCTGGCACAGTGCTGTGTTTTGGATTTAGCATGAGAACAATGCTGATAACACATGGATGTTTCAGTTCTTGCTGAGCAGTACTTACACTAAATCAAGGACTTTTCAGCTTCTCGTGCTCTACCGACTGAGAAGGCTGGAAGCTGACCCAAACTGGGCTATTCCATACCATATGACGTCATGCTCAATATATAAACTGGGGGAAAGCTGCCCGGGGCGGTCACTGCTCAGGGATGGGCTGGGCATCAGTCGGTGCGTGGTGAGCAATTGCATCGTGCATCACTTGCTCTGTATATTCTTTTATTAATAATAATAATAATATTACTATTTTATTTTGTTTTATTTTATTTCAATTATTAAACTGTTCTTATCTCAACCCACGAGTTTTTTCACTTTTACTCTCCCCCATCCCACTGGCAGGGAATGAGCAAGCGGCCCTGTGGTGCTCAGTCACCGGCTGGTGTTAAACCACGACAACGAAGCGACTTCAAAGGATGCCACAAAATTTCCCACCTTTTATCCCATCCATAATCTTTCAAATTCAACAAGGCTTAAAATGCAAATATTGATTTTGGTGCTGGACGATGGAAGGGCCGGGGCAAGGTTTCGGAAACGGGACGTGCATTTCATTTCTTCTGTGCTAGGACAGCAAGTTGTCATCGGCGTTTCTTTTATTTGCACATCTGGAAGCAGGCAAAGTGCACAGCTGGGAAGAGCTGCTGACCATTCCTGATGCTTTGCTTTCCTCTGGAGAGCTCAGAAAACTACCCTCAGCACGGAGAAATTAAGCAGGATAGTTAATAAAGTCATACTAAAGACGCAATGAGAGTCGTGGTAGCACCAACCCCGAGCATATGGGTAAGATTTTGGAATATGTTGCGTTTTCAACAGTTTAGCCGTTTGTAAAAAGCCATGTTTAGAAAAAAAGTTGTGGCAGGTACAACTGGGAGCACAGGCTCCCTGGGGCCGAGGCATCTTCCCATGCTGGCTTTCCCAGGGCTCAGCACCATCTCATTAAATTCAAGCAGCTCGAGCTGCTCCTCGGAGAAGTGCAATAGCAAAGCCAAGGCTGAAAAAACCCATGAATTACAAAAACATGTGCACAAATGCCCACCCGAACGCAGCCACCTATGGAAATGTATTCAGGTGCTGGGGGAGCTGGGCAACGCATTCACCTTTTCATACTTATTTGTGCTTCTGTGGTGTTGTGTGTCTTGTTATGCGAGGCACAGGGATCATGGAGATGTTTCTTAGCCATTAATAAAAGCAAAATCACTATAAGAACCGAGGTTTTACCCACGCTCGGCCATGCCAGCGGGTTTGGACTGTTGGCAGCTCGGCTTCACAGCTAAGCAAATACCGGATTAAAAAAACCCAGAAAAATCTTATTTCATCTCTCTTAGCCTTAGGTCACAGACACTTTCTGACTCATCTCTGTATTAAAATCCAGTTAAGTGTGACCTGAGACTCAGCTGATATCAGTAATATAGTGTTGGTATTTATATATTATAAAGTGTTGGTATTTATATATTATGTAGTTGGCACAGACCTGGGTTCACAGAACATCACGACCCATCTTTTCCTATGATCGCTGCTCTTGGGACTTACTTTTGGGATCTTCATTCCCAGTAAGGAAAGGAAGGTTGGCATACTTTTAATATCATGAAATGCACCTATTTAAGCATCCAGTTCCCAGCACGGTGTGGGTCCTACGCAGCCTGGGTTCATGTCACCTCAGGGTGCCACGCAGGGGAGGACAGGCTTTTCCCCCATCGGGAGCACTGGGCAGCTCCAGCATCTTTAAACCATACATTTGCAGTGCAATAAATCTGGGAAAAAACCCAATAAAATCAGTACTGCCAAATAAAGGCCTGATTAAGGGCTTATGCTGGAGCGAAGGTTTCTGAGAGCGTAACGTTGGGAATGGCCCCTCCACCAGTGATTTGAAAAGCAAAGCAAGGGCTGCATGAATGTAAATACCAGGAGATGCCAAATTCAGGTGCGTTCACCCGTCTGAGATCCTGTAAATCCTTGTTTATACAGGAAAGCTTTCCTCAGGGCAGAGCCACAGTAGGCAATGGAAATACCTGCATGAGTAAAGCCCTGGGCAGCCAGCTAGAATTTAATTCACTTGGAAAATAACCCCACAATAAAACAACACAATAGCTAGACAAATAAAAGAAGAAGAAAAGTGAAGTTAAAATATAGCTCTATAAACCAGTTCCTATAAAACAGAAATGTTGGGAAAGGAGCTTTTTGATGGATGGGGAAATGTACTTTTATGTTATAGCATTTATTTTGATGAGCCCTGTGACCACATCACAGGTCGCCTTAAATACCAGTGACCGCACTGGTGGTGGCAAGCGGCATCCTCATCCTCCTGCCATGCAAGGGTTAGCCAAAATCTCCACCGAGAAGCCAGCAGCGAGGCACCCCGACAGCTCCTCACGGCCAGGTGGGCTCTGAAGGCTGTCGCGGGGTTTTAGAACCTGTTTTATGGGAATTTGGGAAGCAGAAACTCCCACCGGTGAGCGGATCACACACGTCCTCGGTCCGTGCCGCGCTTGCATTACTTCTCCGCTTTCATCTGCGCTGCAGTTGAGGCTGAGCAGCAATAGGGGACATTACTAGATTTCCATGAAGCACCGAATCATTAGGGACTTAAAGTAGGATTAAGCAACACAGCTAATTAATTGTAACAGCTGACTTCAGCGCTGAATTTGGAAGACTGCATTAGACTAATTCCCCAGCACTGATATCCTGCGGGCGCGCTCTCCTGAACACAGAAAGATACAAAAGCACTATTCCAGGCAGCTGAACACATCTTAAATAACCCAGCTGTGGACAAGGCAGGTAGGGAGAGCGGCAGGGAGCGCCTGGAAGCGTCGGCGGTGGTGTCCCTGGCCAGATAGTGGGAACCATTGACCCAGATAGAGGTGATGGAGATGGAGATGGCCGTGGTGGGTAGGTAGCAGTGACATGAAGGACAACGTGATGTGCTCAAGTGGTTATATGGGGATAAACATCCTATTTCAGGTCGCTTATATGCAAATATGACCGCGCGTCTAATTTGTGTGGCTGCTCCTGAGCATCCCTGAGCACAAGTTGTGAGCAAAGGGGGAAAAGCTGTGCTCAAGGGTGTGTGGAGCCACAGAAAGGGGTTATGTGGGTTTGGAACACATGGAAGGTTTTGCCGACCCTAGAAGTCAGAGCTCCCCAGTGAGGGGGCTTTGCTGCTCCCCCTGACGCTGCTCTGTGCCACATCGTGCTTCCCACATTGCCAGGGCTTTGGCATTTTGGCTGCTTTTCATTAAAAAACTAGCCCACTTCAGAAATGAACATTTTATGAGGAGTGAATACAGTCTGAAAGAAAATGTGGCTTTTAACTACTTTGTGTTTTCAGTAATGTTTTTATTTGAACCATTCCTGACATTCTTAGAATCACAGATCGTTTAGGTTGGAAAAGACCTTTAAGATCATCCAGTCCAACCATTAACCTAACACTGCCAAGTCCACCACTAAACCAGTTCAGGGGAGAGTAGCCACCCCATGCCTCCTGGCTTGGTGGCTGGATCATTTATAATTAAAGTAAAAACTAGGAATCATTAAGGGTGGAAAGGCCCTCTAAGATCATCAGCCCAACCATCAACCCAACACCCCCATGCCCACTAAACCATGTCCCAAAGTGCCACCTCTGCCCATTTTTTGAACCCCTCCAGGGATGGGGACTCCCCCACCTCTCTGGGCAGCCTGTTCCAATGCTTGACTCCCCTTTCCGTGAAGAAATTTTTCCTAATATCCAATCTAAACCTCCCCTGGCACAGGTTGAACCCATTCTTCTCCTGTGTTTTTCTGCCCTAAACATTGATTTTCATACGATGCTGGGGAGACGTTCAGAGTCGCTTTACCCTACCCCTGAGACTTGCCTCCAACCTCTGCAGCACGAGGATGGGCTGAGGACGTGGCTTTATCACTTGTCCCTGCCTCAAGACCATGCCAAGGAGGGCTGAGGGCAGAGTGCCAATGTTTTTTTGCAAAAAGAAATATATCCTAAGAGGAAATTACTGCTCAGGATTGTTCAGGAAAATGGACTTTGATCATAAGGCAACAAAAAGATGCTTGGGTGTAACTGAATGCGGCTACAGTGAATCAGGGTAGATAACAATTTGCACTGGTAATTAATTTTCAGAAGTGACATGGCGCTAACGAATGCATAGAAAGTGTCTGCTTTCTGTGGGGTGGGCAGAAGGAGGCTTTTTGGAAGGGTATTTTAAAGGTAGAAGTAGCATGGGATGGGAAAAAGTATAAAACTAAGTGCTTGAGCAAAGCCAGCACAAAGAGGTCTACATACACAGCTTATTCACATCTGTGTTTTTAATGGGATTTATTCCATTTTTGGCAAATGTATCGCTTTTATGAAGAAACACACGGTATTTCTCAGCTTTCATTAGCTGGAAAAGAATGACAGGTTCAAAACTGGTACCACCTTAAAACCAAATAAACCTCCATCCACCAACGCATTTCACATTGTTTTGCTACCCAAAAAAAAAAAAAAAAACCCAACCTGGAATGGGCTTCAGCCTTCCATTAGCTAAATCCTGCTGGAGTGAGCACAGCGTTACGTGAAGCTTCAGCAGCCAGCCAGGTCACCGCTGCAAAACAGCCGTTCTTCCTCACCGAATTCAGAAACTTCCCTGTGTTAACTGTTTTCATCATGCAAAATTGCACCAAATAAAACATTGAGCTTACAGAATCATAGAATCATTTGGGTTGGAAAAGACCCTTAAGATCATCAAGACCAACCGTTAACACTGCCAAGTCCACCACTGAACCATGTCCCTAAGCACCACATCTGCACGTCTTCTAGATGCCTCCAGGGATGGGGACTCCACCACTTCCCTGGGCAGCCTGTTCCAACGCTTGACAACCCTTTCCGTGAAGAAATTTTTTCTAATATCCAATTTAAACCTCCCGTGGCGCGACTTGAGGCCACTTCCTCTTGTCTTATCACTTGTCACCTGGGAGAAGAGCCCAGCACCCCCTCCCTGCCCCCTCCTGCCAGGAGCTGCAGAGCGATCAGGTCTCCCCTCATCCTCCTCTTCTCCAGGCTGAACACCCCCAGCTCCCTCAGCCGCTCCCCACCAGCCCTGTGCTCCAGACCTCTCACATATGGTCCAAAGATGGACCATCAAGGACCACCTCCTGGTCAAGGATCACCTCCTGGTCCTACACAGCAGGGTCACAGGCATACTGCAGAGCCTCGAAAGGTGCAATATTCTGCAGATGCTCCTGGTGTTGCAATAGAGCAAAAGCTGCATTGCTTAAAATGTGCTCATTCCTTCCGGGGGCTGTGGTGATGCCAGGGCAGCCCCGATGCCCAGTGGGAGCCGGGGAAGAAGATGCATGCCCCTTGCTCCAGGGGCTGGCCTGCCCACCAGGGCTTTCGCCAGGGCAATGCTAGCTGCTCCTCAGCAATTCTGGAGACGCGTTAAAGTGTGATTTGCTTTTGGAGCTCTGCGTGGGCAATAAAAAGCAGTTTGAAGGATGTGCCTAGTGCCAGGGCGAGGGGATGGGCCTGGGATTAACAGGTATAAATCTGTTATGTGCACGCTGCAAGCAAGCCTGCTTCAGAGAGACCTTTTTTGTTGCAGTGATGTGAAGCTGGGCCAGTGCATTAAATCCTGTTTTGAGAACAGATCCAGGCAGGCAGAGCTGAGCAGCTGCAGGTCACCTGCTGGGAATGGCACTCGTCTCAGGAAGGCTGAGGAACACCACTGTGAAAGCACAGGGTTTGATACTGGGGTGACACAGGGAGGCTGAGGTGCGGCACGGCCAACATTTCCATCACCCTTCTTTGTGCAAACCTTCCCAAGTCTTGCCTGAGTTTGTGGCCTGATGTGAAGCCCTGGGGCTGCATGGAGGGGCTTCCATCCATGCTCCTCAACAGCTTATCACCAGCATTAATAGTCCATTACCTAATTAACCTCTGTCATCTGCTTCTTCAGCTGTGAACTCAACGGTAAGGCGGTGTGGAGATGGGCAGTCCGTGCGGGAGGTACGGCTGTAGGGCCAGCGACCCTGTGGTGAGCGTCCCGGGGCTGCCGGCTGCCCCTCGGATGAGTTAGAGGACTAAGATTTGTCTACCATAAATAAATAAATGAATAAATATTCTCACTAGCCTGTGCTCTGGGAAAATAAACAGCAATCTTCTCCCAGCTGAGAAGGAATATTATTGGCTGTGTATTAATAATTTACCTCCAGCTCTTGCCAGCTCCTCTAGGTATTTACCGCTGCCCGTGTGAGTTCTCGCTGGCACCGGCAGAGCCCAGCCAGGTGAGCCCGTTGCAGCCACCAGCTTCATTTTATGCCAACCTGAGAACAATTCCCCTTAAAGACAATTACATGTGCTCCCACGTGCAGGGACTCCAGGATGTTTGCCGCTAGCAAGTTATTTTAACCCTCCTTGGTGTGAATGCTGTAATTTCCTTTCCTGCTGGGTTTTCCAGCCTTTGGCCCATAGGCTATTGTTTGCCAAAACCACCCAGGTGTGCGGAGACCCCCCAAAGCTGTGCTGGAGCAGCTGCCGGGGCTGAGACCCTGAAGCTGTGCTCAGCCAGCAGCGGGACTGTGCCGGGATCGCACTCACATCTAATTTCTCATTTCAGTGAGAAAAAGCAGAGGACATTTCCACTTTGCAAAGCGCATCCACATCCCTTGCGCATAGCCCCGTCCTCCTGCCCGCCTGGATGTTTGTGCTGGTTGCAGCAGGGCTGTGCTCCGCAGCATAACGAGCTCATTAGGAAACCTCTCATTAATTGCAGCAGGTTCTGGATTGGAGTTTGTTATCTGCAAACATGACCCCGATGGAGATGCCAGAAGTGGAGCGTGCCCAGGCTGGGGACACCCCCACCACAGCCCTACCCATGGGCGCAGGGACAGGGGACAAGAGCCAGCACTGCCTTGATACTTGATTCAATCATGCGACCTTTTTTTTTTTCTTTAAAAACACACACAAAAAAAAAAAAAAAAAAAAAGAGAAGATCTCAGATAAGAACACAAATGTTTTTCTTCCCCCAGCTCCAAGCAAAGAGCTGTTTTATAAATCATTTCAGATAAACAGAGACAATCAAATCTTTGTTTTCAATTCACGCTGGAGATACTGTGCAGGCACTGATAGCCTGGGATTGCTTCACTCCACGCTAATAAATCTGCCATTTGCAATACAGGGTCTGCCAAGAAAATCCCCCTAGGCTTGGTCTGGTTTCAGCAGAGGATATATGAACAAGACTGTATAAATATTGCAGTTTTCGGCCAGTTCCCTCTCTCGCAGCTTTTGCAAACCCAAGCAAGTTTCCTCTTGGCGATGCACACATCAGATATGAGTGGCGGTTGGTGTTTGCTTGTACAGCCTGATTTTTAGAATTTTTTTTTTTTTTCTGGTAATTCATTGTTTTTTAGGCACCAGTGGGAGTAGGGCAGCAAAGAGGATGGTATGCAGCCCTTCTCCCAGCCCTGGCCATTCCCAACCACTTTGCAACTTTGGGACCAGGGGATGCCAGGGAGGCTCCACGCTCCCTGCTACCATGGGGCATCCCGAAGCGCTGCTTCCATGGCGTCGATGCTGCAGGGCGTACCTGGGGATGGGGAATGGTGTCCTCGGAGGACCCCAGCAATATGCTGATACTCCAGGAGAGGGGTAGAAAAGGCGCTTTCTTCTCAGGATAAAGTATTTCTAGCAAAATCAGAGCCCTGCAAATGCTGGCATCGAGACCAAACTGAGAAACTGTGCCATACAAGTCAGGCTGGTGGGCTATTTTTATTGAAATATTAGAAATTACAGATATTCCAGAACATTTAATGTATTTTTTTTTACCCTCTCGTGCGTGTAAGGGCTGGACCACTCAAAGCAACATCGGTGGCAGGGCAGCCTCTGGGCCATGACGCTCCTGCCTTGGCCCCTGATGCCGAGCAGCGTCACCACTTATGTGGAATTTGAAAAGACATTTTTGTTTGCTTAGAATATTTTATATACTGTTTTTTTACATGAGCATACGACAGCGTGATTTGTTTTTTTGGGGAAGTTGGGAGAATTCTGGCTTTCCCCTTGGTAGCAAGATTTGTCTCAGTGTAGGGAATACTGTGATCTGGGAATAAATCCAAAACACTTAAATACAAAGCTAAATGTATACTTTGATATGTATTGTATAAACGTATATTATATATGGTCAAGACACATAGGTACAGGTACATAGGCCAGTGGAAGTCAAGGTGCGTCTGTGCCACACATAGGAGCAGGAATAAGTTATTCTCATTTTAGACAGGGATTTGGCAATTTTGCTTTTCAAGGATGCAGCGATGGTGATGCCTGTTTCCCAACTCTGTGCTGTCCCGTCAGGAGTCCAGTTTTACCCTATTTAGGGACTGTGAACACTCAGGATTAAAGCATCAGTAGGTCCAGAGTTTGTAGTCTAATAACACATTTTATGGTTCTGGTAAAAGCATAATTTCTAGGAGTAATTTGGGGGCAAATCCTATGATGTAGGGTGACCAAAAGGGACAGCTATTTGCAAGCCTTGAGATGGTGATGGCCAGCTTGACCTCCAAAAAAATTCACTCAGTGCAGCAATCTGCAGGAGCTGGTACCATGCAGCATCTCAGATAAATCAGTGCAAAAATGCAACTGGTAATGAACAACACTTGAAACCCCTAGGGTTTTAGGGGGTAATTTTTTGCGGTGCAGTGCTGCATTCAAAAGACAGAATCATGCTTGTAAAAAGCTCTCAGGATGGGTGCTGAGCTTCCCCATACGGGTAACCTTGCGTTGGTAATGGGACATGGGTCCTGGAGGCAGCAACAGCTAGATGTGGGATGGGGATGAGCGATGAAGAACAGCTCCAGGACAGGAACATGGCTCTCACACCGCTCTGGAGGAAGCAAGGCAGCCTGAATGTGGCTAGGGTGCGATTCTCTGCGACTCTTCTGCCAGAGGGTGATTGATTTTGGCTGAAGAGCCTCAGCCGAGAGTTTGGTGGCCCATCATGCCAGAGGCACCCAAAACACACCAGTGTGATGGCAGCAAAGGCCAGGGACTGCAAATAATGACCCCAGAGCCATTTCTTTAAATGCTCATCCTGCAACATGGACTTTAGGTCACATCTCACATGGAGGAGCTTAAATTGCCTTTAATTTCTTTGGCAGTAGGAGGAAATGTCGGCAGCGCAGGCTGCCTTTCCTGGTCCATAGGGTCCAAAACCCCTGAGGTGTTTGAGGGCAGTGGTAAGAGCAAACACTGTCCATCCGTCCCTGCACTGTCCATCCCAGGGATGGGACCACCCTGGGCAGGGGGTACCCAAAAGTCATCTGAGCATGTTGATGGTCCATAGCTGGCCCTGGAGCATGTTTGTTCTCCGGCTTTGGCTGGAGGAGCCGAGCATCCTCCTTTACATCCATGGAGAAGCCAGCAGGAAACCTGGCCTCAGTGGCTTCCTGGACAATGTGAGTGGATTTATGTGATGGGAGCGCTGCCGGCTCCCACAGCCACGTCTCACTGGTGTTGGTTTGTTTTTTTCTTATGGGAACAAAACAACATTTTTTTTCCCTTCAATTTAGGGAAACAAGCCATTCTTGCTGTAGCCACCTGGGGAAAGCCGCCCCAGGCAGACACCTGCCCTGGGAAACTGCCCCACAGCAGCTGAAATGGGGCTCTCCAGAACCTTCTGCCTTTCATGGGGGCTCCCGGGGCTCCTCACCAACCTGATTTTGGGCAGAAATCAGGGCTATGCAGCACTGGGCTTTGCTGAGCAGCCCCGGAATAATATAAATCCAGGCAGATCATGAAAAAGGAGAAGCTAAAGTTAGTCGAAACATTTCCCTTCATGGCTCATCCCCCATCACACCCCATATACGGAGGCAAAGCTCGCAGGATGAAGTGCAGAGCGGTGCAATAAATCCTGCATCCATCAGGGCTCTGCCACCCTCCCCGCCTTCACTCGCCTATCCCCCCTCACCTTCCTGATTTACGCCGTGGGGGAAAAGAAGCGAAGGTGAGCGTGCATCTTCCCGCTCAACCGCTTGGGAAGGGGGAGATCTGCGGAAAGGCACCTGGGCAAAAATAATTGGGGTACTTCAGATGGGATGGAGATGGGAACTCAGCAGAACCAGACCTGGAAAAATCCCGGTCCACCCCCATTTCCTCTGCAGAACGTGCCGATACACCCGTGTCGATGTGCAATTCGTCCTACTTCCGACTGCTCTCCCCCAGATGATGGAGGTGAGCTGAATAGCACTGTTCAGAGACACATTTATCTTGAAGCAAATCTGATTGCTGGTGCAATGCAGCAGAAATTAATTTTTTACCCTGAAAGACCCTCTTTTGCTTGTTTTGGAAAAGAGATATCATGGGTGCAGCAGCACCCAGGCTTATATACCAGCAGCATCCCAACCCACGCACATGCAGCCCCTTGGAAAGGCAGGGGATAAAGCCAGTGGGCTCCCAAAATGCCTAAAACAGGTAGGAAAGAGAGGGGTGTAGGTCTTTCTCCTCTTGCAGGCTTTTGTTCTCGCTGTATTTCGACATCTTGCTCTCCGTTGATTGTCCTAGTCTTCTAGGATTGAGAGGGTAATATATTAATTTATCATTAATTAGAGCCTTCAGTTTTTAGTGTCCCTTTGGACAGATTGGCAGCTCTGAACTGCAGGACCCAGGGGACCTGGAAAGCTGGCAGTGCGTTGCCCTTCCGTGCTCTCTGCTGAAGGATGTCTTAAAAATTGAGCAGAAAAAGCGCTCGAGCCCCAGTTTCTGATTTTGGTTAGGAATATCTCATACAAAAATAACAGAAAAGCTGGAAAACAATATTGGAAGGAGGAGTTGTTCCTCCTGGGTTGCTGGCAGGAGTGGAGAAGCCGGGCTGCAGCCCTGAGAAGCACCCAGCGAGGCTGGACAAGCCCCACAGCATCGCTCCAAGATGCAAACCCAAGCTGTGCCGCAGCATGTGCTGTTACAGAGAGGCGTGGGATTAGGGAAATGTATAATGTGCCATTATGTGCAATTTCCTTTTTAAGTTTCCTTTCTTAATAATTATTCCTATTATGTAGGTGGACAGTCTCTTAATATAGATAAAGACCTTTGCAGCTGCTCCATCGTCGGCCTCGTGTTTAATATGCACTTTATAATTAGCCTGGAAGGGAAGACCCACGGTTGCAGTCAGCCCCTGTTCTCTCAGATCATTTTTAATCTGAGCCGGGCTCAGCTGGGAAGGGCTGATAAGCACTTCTGTACATGACAAACAGGGCTTTAATCTCTTCTTTCCATTTCTAGTGCACTCATTACACAAATTTGTCTCCGAATGACCCCGATGCATTAAAAATTACCCATCCTGGATGCTGTATCCTTTCTTTTAAACTTTCTTAAAACCCTCAGTTTGACCCTGGGGTTCACAGAACGGGGGGAGGCGATTGCCGGGGGCTGCACGCCAAAGGTCGCCAATTCCCTCCCACAACCTGGTAAACCTTGTGCTTTTTTATTGATTTTTATTTGCCAGCCGCCAAACCTCGACAAAAGCCTTTGCTGGGGGAGGACTATTATGGGCCCCATCAGCTTTAGGAGGGATGCTGCACATCCCTGCAGAGGGTTGGTAGCAGGAATAACGAAGTCCGATGGTTGGGGTCGGAAGCTGGGCATGCTCCGGTTACCTCTTTAGTCATGAGGGTAGTCGGGACCCTGAGTCAATTCCCGAATGTTTTTGGCCAAGCCACATCAGGTTTTGCCGTAGAAGAGATGTCTATAGCCCAAACTGACATTGTAAGCATGATGTTAATTTTACCGGGTAGGGTTTTTCACCCTTAGCCTGGAAGAGCTCAGATGAGAGGACCACAATTTGCATCCCTCCCATCTCTCAATAATCCCATTAGCAAACCAGTTTTGTGTTTAACTGAGTGAGACGAAGCTGCTTCTGACCAACAAATTCTAAAGATAACATTTTTTTTCTTTTTTCAAAAAATTCGTTTTTAATACTTCTACACGTCCTTAGCCCATGAATAGAGAAGTGGGTGGCTCTCAGGGGTGCTCTTGCCTAGTTTTGCTCAGCTCCCCTTTGATGGGGAGGAGGGCTCACAGACCCCCCCAAAAGACTTCAAACTGCAGCAGAGGTGAGCGGGCTCCTGAGGGGGGTCAAGGGAAAGGCCGCCCCAAGAAGACGACATGGTGGGATCTCCCGTGGTGCCAGTGGCTTCACGCCCAGCCACGGCGACGCCGACCGCACCACCCCAGACGTCTCTCCTGACTGCAGCTGGGACAAAGAGATAATAAAAGACATAACAGTTAATCAGCCCTTAATTAATTATAATAGGATAATGAGTCCAAAAGGATATGGAAACAGATCTGAACTTTCTAACAGCATTAGAAAAAAATGCTCTTTGCTCCTGGTGAATCAGAAATGTGAGTGTGAGTAAAATGGGTGTCATGAGTCTAAGCCAAAATTTTATTAAATATACCTTTTTTTTCCTTTAATAAACTGTCTGAGCTATACTAAGATGAACAAGAAAGAGCCTTTGCAACAGCCCCAACTACAACAAACTCACTCAGAGCTCTGGTGACTGTAGCTCGCCTGCCTTTAATATAATGTGGGGCAATAGCTAAATAGTTTTCACATGAAAATTATCATACTTGGTCTTGGTATTAATTTTCTGAGAGATGCAAACAATTAGTTGCACTTTTGAGATATACACAATAGTGTATTTAATCTGAACATTAGACATGCACAATTCATCAGCCTTAAGCACCTCAGAGACCGGTAGAGCTAAAGATAGCGTGGATCTGGCACCAGGAAAGCCATTTCCCTTCCACTTCCAACAAGGTTTAACTCTGACCCACAATCTCCATATTGGGAAGCACTAACACAAGCACTGCTGTTCGCTCTTCCAGAGGAAAACCAGCACTTGTCTCTGGCTACATCACAGGCTGGAGAAAACTGATTTTTTTAATAGATGACTCCTGGAGAACAGTGCAAAGTGCAACTGTAATAATAATATCTCAGCGTACCACCAAAAACCATCCCAAGCAATGCCACAAATTCCTGTGTTTCCAGCACACCGAATCCCACTTTGTTTTTATTAGTGTAAAGGGGTTTACACCCAATTGCACTAAATACCCCTCTAATTATTTTTTCTTTTCACGAGCGCATAAATACGTACAGTGGATTGAGATGCTGCACCCACGTATCATTTTCAGTATTTTTTTTTTACTAATTTTACTAATTCCTGCCATAGGGAGAAATAATCTGCATTTATATGGTTTTGGTACTTGCAGAAAAAGGAGGCCTGTATAAGATAAAGAAAAGAGAGTTTTGAACTTGGCCTTTAAGACTTAATGGAAAGGGATAACACGGAAATTTAATAAAAAGACGCTGATGCATTTTTGTGTAATGTCAGCTCATTGAGTTCAATGTTAACTGTCCTTAACAGCAAATAATGGTGGTGCATTTCAGCTGGAGAGTCCTAGAAGGCCGTAAACGATGTCCAAACTCCCATAGCCCACACGGCCAGGAGAGCCGTAACATTAAAGCAGATGAACCAAATGATTTAAAACTTCAAAGAAGGCTTTAAATTAGACTTTCCCACTGCAGGATGGAGCATTGGCATGCGGGGTGTGAAGGTGCGCTGGGCACGAGAGGCACTGCATCATCACTGGCGTTCTGCCTTGGAGGACAGGAGATGGCTCCCCAAAAGCCCTCTCCCAAGGGCAAAACACCGCTGGGCAGGGTGCTGAGCTACAGGAACCCCACCAAATGTCCACCTACAACCTCAGCCTGGGTCCCACCAAATGTCCACCTGCAACCCTCAGCCTGGGTCCCACCAAATGTCCACCTACAACCCTCAGCCTGGGTCCCACCAAATGTCCACCTGCAACCCTCAGCCTGGGTCCCACCAAATGTCCACCTACAACCCTCAGCCTGGGTCCCACCAAATGCCCACGTGCAAATGTCAGGCCATTTCTGGAAGAATTAGGGCAACGAGAATATGCAGCATCCTCCTCATTTTGCTGTTTTTTCTCCTCATTGACCACAAATGACAGTTCTTACATGTCTTCAGACTCCAGTTTTGAACAACCACAACAGCATGACGTTTCAGGTGAAAGCTGAGTAAAAATGGCTGCGTTGACATCTCCTGCAGGAAAAAATACATAAGTATGAGGCTGGAACTGATATTTTCCCAAGAGAAACCTTTGCTTTTCATGAAACCATATGTTTTGGAAGAACCCTCCGCACACAGATTTTGACCTGTTCACCTCTCAGCAGAGATAAAGCCTTTGCGAGGGTATCCACCTCTGGTTTTAATTTATCAGGAATAAGGGTGCCTGACGCTCCCGAATCAATAGTAAATAGAGATGTATGTGTCATCGTTCATGAGGAGTTTACGAACGGGCACAGGCATTTCATTGCGTGGTGAGCGGCTCTTGTTTGCTTTGCTGCAGTCAGCTGAGCTTTCCAAACCCCCAAATTAATGTGATTTTATGAAGACTTGTTCAGCAGCACAAAGGCTCCTATTCAGATAGTTTCAAGGAAACAATCCAAGAAAATGTTCCTTTCAAATGTCTTCTGTGCGAGTACATTCAGACAGTTTCTTGAACTCCACACCAGCTACAACACTCATTTAATTCCGTATTTGTTTAAAAAGATTTATCTATTCATGCAAAACTGACAAAGGGAGATGCTACAGGGGTGCCTTGAGTGGCACGATACACCATGAGATTATCAGCTCCTCGTGTATAACCTGTTCCAATTTTAAATTTTATCCTTAAAATCTTTTTTCTTGTGTGTTTTCAGATGCAATTGTTTTTTTACAAGACGATGACAACAGTTCTTTGCTTGCATTTAAAGATTTTGTCCTTGAGAAGATGTGTAGGAATCACATGAATTGAAAGGAGATAAAAAAATAAAGCTCTTCACTCGGGCTTTTGTGGCCCGGGTAGCACCAACATCTACATATCAGTCCCTCCTGCTCTGCTAGCTGGAGAATATTTTTGCATTCTTCAGACTACCAGACCCCTGTCTAAAAACAATACATCTCTGGAGATCTGTTTTCTTGAGCTCGAGGTCATGTGTAAACCGGAGGCTCTGCTGAAAAATGGAAATAATCCTTCTCTTTGGGAAGTCTTTTGAATAAATGATTCAATCTATTTTCTGACCAAGTACTTTGAAGACTCCAATTTGTGGTGATTTAACAACACTTGAGACAAGTCCAATAAAAAGCTCATTCAAGGTGGAAATCACAGCAGCAGTTGTGCATGCATATTTCAAATATCACAGTGAAATAAAATGATATAGAAGAGTAACATGAAATAGAAAACAAACACTTCCATTTGAAGGCAAAACCAGAATAAAAACATTTTATAGAAATAATACAACGCTGGTTAACAAAAGCAGCGTTAGGTTACAATTGCTTTTATTACTTTATATACTATTCCTGGATGCACAAACCAAGAGCTACCGCAGTTCCACTCAGCAGCATCATAAATATTCCCAAAAATTCACTAAAGGTAATGAACAGGTTGAATCAATCTGAGAAAAATAATTCCAGCCTTCCCACAGGGATAACGTGCCCTGATAACACCGTACATGGCCCCTGCAATTCTCCGCAGCGCTCGGCAGCCAGAAATTTCTGCAGAGGAAAACTGAATTTATCCCCGGCGATGGTTTCCTAAGTGGTGTTCCCAAAAGTGCTCCGTGGGGCTGGGCTGGGGGTTTGGGGCAAGAACCCTGTTTTTTTGCTTCATATCCCTGCCCTGAATGTCAACGAGAGTCCCAGCTGGCAATGGTTAAGCCGGAGGTTAAATTTGGAAAAGTTGCTGCCAAAAAGATAGGAATTTACCCAAGCGTACATAGCAAAGGTTCATACATTTCTAATCAGTTCATGGCAGGAGCTACCACACTGCAGGAATTTACACCCAGCTGCTACAGGGTACGGCTTTTGTTATTTTTATGATGCTGGTGCATTGCTGGTGTGTGTCTTATCATCTCCGCAGCTAGTGCTTTGTAGAGCATAACTCGTGCAGCTGAGCTCAGCTAAGCCAAACATCTGCTGGAGTTTGCAACCTAAAGCCCGTGTATGTGCACACGTATGGAGGGAGGCTTTTCAGCATCCCATTTTTGTTATCTTAAAACAAAAATGGCCTGGGGAGTCAGAGCGCCCCGTAGGAAGCTGGAGGTAGGTGGCGGGGCCCAGGACCCTTTTTCCAGGGGTGACTTTGTGTGTTTGTCACCTCTTGCTGCTCGTGCGTGCCACCTCTTGCACTTCTTCAGGCTCTCAAGGCTTGCCAAGGGCCGCATTTGCAGCTGGGCTCAGCTAAGCACCACTGCAGCGCCCGCGACACGCGCTCACAGCACTGGATGACGCATTCGGATTTAACATCCACCAGTTTCTGGATTGAAAGATGTTTTCTCTTGTTTTGCAAGTCTGCAGCACCCGCGACACCCATTTCATCCCCTAAAATGCAAATTAAATACCATGCTCTCCAGCTTAATTGTTGCTAAATCTGACTCATGGTGTCTTTTAAACACTATTTGTCAGCCAACTATGTGCAATTTGACCAGAGCACATACTTAATTTTCGATGACCAACATATTAATTGTGGATTGTATTTCTCAAGCCAATTTCTGGTGGCTGCAGCTGTCCACAGTTGGAGGTGAATTATCCTGAAAAAGTTTAGCAGAAGCTGTTTGATCACTGTCAGGTTATTTGGGGCAGAAAAGTCTATCCAAATGTTTCGTTCTTCTCAAGCATGGTTTTTTTTTTTTATAATCTCATTGACAAGCAACAAGAGGGCTTCAAGAAATACGTTCCAGTGTTACAGTAGTTCAGCTAATCCAGCTCATACCTTCAGCTGGCACACCAATAGCTTCACACAGGTTTACACAGACACAAATACAGTATACAGCTTGCATAAATACATTTTAAATTTCCTTCGCTAAGAGTCACAGTTATTTGACAACACTTACTAAGCATTCAAACTTCTTTTCTCTCTTTTCCTTGCAAGATAGCTGTAAAAAATCGAGCATCTCAATGTCTCAGTCACCACTGACTCACAGATAAAACTATCCGCGCTTGTTTTGGATAAGCCAAGAGTACGAGCACAGTCTGTGGCACTCTGAGATACCTCAGAGCATCTGTCTGCCCAAACAGAAATTAAACTTCTTTGCATGAAACACACTGGCTCCCGCCAATCGATTTAATGAGCTGCATGCGGCTGCCAGAATATCATCCCCACTTTGCATCTACTTATCCTCTCACCCAACGCACTCCAAGATGAATTCATTACGGTGGCAGCAGCGCGTTTGGATTTAATATCCACCAGTTTCTGGATTGAACGATGTTTTCTCCTGGTTTTCAAGTCTGCAAATCTTCCGGCTTCATTGCTGCAGAGGCAGCCCAGAGATGTTGTCCTCCTTTGAGGAGCGCCGTTGGGATTTCTTGCTCCCATCAATGCACATCATCTGAAGGACCCAGAAGAGGAGAAAACAATCAGGCTAGCTCTGTGGGGAAGAGTAGGGGGATGACAGGGTTCTTCAAGGAACAGAAAAGTGGCTGCAGAGGCTGGAGGGAGTCCCCTCCATCCCAGGCGATGTTCAAAAGGGATGGTTACAGGCTCTGCTGCTTGTGCCGGGAGGAGCGAGCAAGCACATGCGGTCAGCCTGGGACCTTCACCCACGCACAGGACCCTCCAAACCCTCCAAGCCCTCCCTCCTTACAGCCCAGCCCAAATTCCCTGGCAGGACTATTTTTTGGGGGAAAAGTGTGTCCCCAGGAGGCACAGGTGTGCCACTGCCCTATTTACTTCTCGCTCTTTCACAAAACAAATGGAGCTTCACGGTGCATCTCTGAGCAGCCCCAGATGCTGCAAGTCTGGATGCGGTCTCCGAGGCAGGACCACGCTTCTCTGAGATGTGCTGCATCTCTTCAGTCCAGGCTAGTTTCTTTTTTGATGCATTTTTTATTTTGCACAATACATTATTAACTCTGTGAGTTGCTCTGGGTCTTGCTCAGGGCCAAGTCTCCCTTTGCAGTGAACAGACCCGCAAACGTGCCGGTGGTTCCCAGTTTGGGCATCACTCCCCTCTTCTGACTTGGTGGGGCAGAGGCTCTCATGAAGTGCTGCCTGGATCCTGCACCGGCAATGGGCAGAAGAGCCTTGAATACTCTGGTTTTAAATGTGAATTGTGGTGGGACAAGGTGTTTTGGTGAAGAAAACCTCTGCCTGAGTTTTCCCGTAGCAGAATTGCTCTCTTTTAGCTAATGCCGAAATTGCCGGGCATCTCCAGCCAGCACCTCTCCTATTACTGGATTAAGCAAATCCTTTGCTATGCAGCTGCCTGTCGGAGGATCTTCTAATTTAAGGTTTACTTGTACATATTAATAGTTGTAAAACTGGCTATTACCAGAGGGGATTGAAGCTGGAAAGGAGAGGAGACAAAGAAAGATGGCCTGATAATATCCATTAGTGAACTCTGCGGGGTTTTGAACACCGAGCATTTGTTATAAGGAGTGCTTGAAGGATGCAAGCTGTGAATAGCAGCGTCCAAGCAGTGGGAGCACAAGGACAAGGATGGTGCATGGTAACACGCATGCATGCAAGTGCCCAGCAGAAAGCTGGAGAGAAAGCAAGTGGAAGAGCTGTCCGAGAAATGGGCTTTTCCTTTATTTCATTTACCAGTATGTGAAGATTTAGGGCTAGGAATTGCTGTTCCCCACAGAAACCCCCCCAAGGGTTTGAATAACCCAGTCTCCAACAGCCCAGAAGAGTCCCTGTGGGTTCAAGGCTGGGTTTGCTCTGTGACCCCAGCAGGACACATCCCAGGATGTCCTTGAGGTGGCTGCAGACACAGGAAAGTGGAAATGGGATGATTCAGCTCAGGTCAGGGCTGACTTTTCTGTGCAAATGGCCAAAGTTCACCGTGAGTCACACGCAGCTCCTCCCAGTCTGTGCAGGAGCAGAGTTTTGTCCTTTGCACGTGGATGAGACTGGGAAACTGCAGATCTCTTGAGCTTTTGCTCACCAGAGCATCGGTGTTCACAGCCGGAGCGGTTTCTTCTCATAGCAATGATGAAATCTTGGATTGTATTGGCTTTTTATGCAAGACTGCGACATGCTTTCCTGGAAGGAGAGCATTTAAAAAGAGAAGAAAAGGAGGATTTTCCTCCAAGGAGTGAAAATCAAGACCTAACAGGTCACCCAGTAGTCCATTACCCTGAGAAAGTGCAGGATTTCTCCCTGTAACTTTTCCACCAACATTTTGTCTAGTCCAGTTTTCAAAGTCTCAAGTGGAGAGGATTTACTCGAGGTCTGGCATTGCTCACTTGCCTCTCTGGTTAATGTTGAAACATCCCTGCCAACGTGGCTTTAATCTCCATCTCTGCGAGGGATTATGACATTTAGGCAGAGTTAAATAAAGAATGAAGACAAATATTCTACACCAAAAGGAAAATAGCAGCTCACCACTCTCTGCTCAATTCAAGTGAAACAGATTTCAGTGGGATTTAGAGGTGGTGTGAGACACAGGGCGTTTGTGCCTCCCTGGGATCCCACTGCCTGGCGGGACCATATTTTGTGTTGTTTGGTCCCTGTGGATGGGGTTTGCTCTGGGGACAGGGGAGGGAACATCCCCAGGGCTGGCCTTGGGGCAGGCGGGGTCGGCATCATTGGCTGTTATCGTCCAGGGAAAGTGGAAACTCAAAAGGAAGATGATTATAAATGTCTATTTTATTCAATTCTAATTTATTCTGCTTGGTTATTGTTTGATGTAGTGATGGGTGCCTGTCAGAGAGCAGGGAATGGGTGCCTGGCACCATCCCATGCCCGCTCCTCCCCGCTCCGCGTGGCCGGCGTTCGTTGGGCTGAAACCAGAGCAGCCTTTGGGAAAAACACATGGCACGTCCCGCCAAACTGATAAACCTCTGTGCCGCCAGACGTGAACATGATCTGTTTGTTTGTTTGCTTTCAAAATTAAATTAAAATACCGTAGGCAATTATTCCCAACCGTTTTCTTCGGAAGAGCTTTGCAAACATCTTGCCTGGTCGGTAAATGCCATTTAGGTCATCTGATGGAAGGCAAACCCCTCGTCTTTGACTCTGCCCTTGCTAGAAGATTTCTGTTTCATTAGCGCAGTATTAATGAGGCTGGATTTTAAAGCAGGTGTTAAGTGCAATCAGAGCAGCTTTATTAGGCTACAAATTGTCTGGAGCTGACAAAGGCAGTCGGATCGGTCCATGCTCAGTTAACCTTTGCCTGCATGCATGACTTGGCTGGTTAAACAGCGATTGATAATGACCTTCAGCCCGGGCAGCCTCTAAAGGTGATGCCGCGTAGACGCCGCTGTGCCGAACATAAATCTTTAGAGGATCATCACCTTTTCAATTTAGGAACCCATACAGTCATTTTAAAATTATGCAGTAGCATGCTACGGGTAGGAGCTAATTTACTGGCGCTAACCTGGTGTTTTGAATGCAGACTGAGAGAGGGGTGGTAACGCGGTTGTGTTTAACAGATAGTAATATTGAGGACTCAAGGGTACCAATGTTTAAAACACTCTCTGGTGATTGGAGTGCTATATGTCTATATAAAAATGGAAGTGAGGGATTTTATGGGAGCTATCTTTTCTGGGTCCCAACCCCAGCCACGCTGAAGTCAAGCAAAATATTTCCCTTGGCCCCAGCAGAGCTGGGCTCAAGGGCCAGCGTTTCGGGAGGCAGCGGGTGCTGTGGCTCCCAAACCCAGCAGTTCCCCACGTTCATGCCAAGGCCAAGGGAGCAGGCAATGCGGGAAGTAGTTGTGGTCTTTCCATCCCATTTCCTAAACAGAAGAAGTAGGGCACCGCAAAGATGCTCAGCCCCGGGGCATTGCTGATGCCCGTAAGACAGTGGTGTCTTGTGTAAGCAACAGTGAATTATTAGAGTCCAATAGCCAAGATGCAACGCATTAGCTAAAAATAACACATTAATGATTCCCCCTTTCAGAAGATATCGATGACTTGTTGTTAGATAACTTCGCACCGAAAAAATAACACAGGCGCGTATGAGGAAAAGCTGCAGAAATGTGTTATGTAGGTGAGTCTGGGATGAAAATCTGGACAGAAGAGGAGCTGCTGGAAATGACTCAGGATGCACGACCTAGGATACACGGTGATAACTGAATCTGTCTAGCCCATGTGAAAACATGAGCATAAACCTTCAGAAATCCCGCTTTCCTCTTTGCAATTGTGAGAAAAGTGTACTTTTGGGAAAGAAACTATTAAGAGTGTGAACACAGCGGGCAGAGGTGGAGGCTAATGATGTACGGGTGAAAGCAGAGAGAAGGATTTTATGGTTTTATGAGTGGCCAGCTCCTGAGAAGAAACATTCAGACTTGCAACAGCCCCAGAAGAAAATAAGTAGATGTGGCTGGTACCAGTGAGGGCTAAAGGGTGGGAGTGGTGCCGGCAGCATGGGCTCACAAGGATAACACCCTTTGCATTTCTCCGTGGGGATGGCTCTGCTCCCCGCCACCGTGCCGGGGTCTGTCTGGGTCATGTCGGGGCTGCCGTAGGGTGGATGGTTGGAGGAAGATTTAAGAAACCCTCCAAAAGCCCCTCCAGCAGCACTGCCCCTCTGCTCCCCAGAGTTTATGTTTTATTACTTCCTTCCAGAGCCGTATATTTTGCTGCGAGTGTGCAATTTCTCGCACGTCGCCATGCCTGACGGGGCAGATTTATGTTCCCTGGTAGCAAAAGTCCCCCGTGGGCATTCCCCTGGCCCCTTTGGAGAGCAGCAACCCACCAATTCCCCTCCGGCGGGGCTGGGAGAAGCCAGAGCAACCCCAAAAACTGCCCCATGGCTAGAGAAACGTGGGACTTGTTCGTAGCACTTCATAAAACCCAACCCCTCCTTCCCCAGGCGCACAGGGGGGAGCGCGGACGAGGGGGCTGTGCAGAACCCCACACCTCCGGGTCACCGGTTCAGAGCTATCCATGCTTCCAACATCCAAATATAATTTTATTTCATGTCTTTTGATACTTTACAGCGGGTCATGAGTTTGCAGCACGGAGGTGTCGGGATGGCCACAAAGCACCGGCTCCTCTTGTTTCTCACTGCTAGGCTACATTTAGAAAAGCAGTTAAAATATAATTTATCTATAATTTATCTCAGGCTTCCCCATATCAACCACCGATGCACTCGCTGGCATGGTGAGCTCTGGAAATCTGGGGGCTGGATGAAGCCGAGGGGGACTTGACCCTCACCTGAAAGATGGTACAAGAGAGTGATTTTGCTCCAATTAAAGAAGGAGATAAATTCCAGTTGCACATTTCTGACCAGGATGGGAACAGTAAGGGGTGGGATCCCGGGACGCGTGCATTTTCCCTCCCTGTGTCAGTGCTCTCCAGGAGCACAGGCAGGGTTAGAATCTCCAAGAAAAGGTCTGTTTCTAAAAAAATGCTTTTAAAAACCCCGGTGGTATTTCCTGAAACGCTCGTGCACATAAACATTGGTGCCAGCCCCGCGCGGAGCGTGTCAGTGCGGATGCGGCAGGCGTTTGGAGGGTGCCTGGGGGAGCCAAGCCGGCCCCGTGACCCCCTCGAACCAGCTGTGCCACCTCTTGCGCTGCCCAGAAACTGCCCCAATTTGGGGCATGCAAGCCTCCTCTTCATACTTGCTGATATTGAGCTCTTGTTTCGCTCCACCAGCCATGGCGTGAAGTCGCAAGTTATTTTTTTAGCAAAGCATCTGGGCTTTTTTTTTTTTTTTTCTTCCATTTTCACCCCTCCCAGGCCAGCTGCTGCCTATTCATCAGTAGCTGCGACTTCCACGTGATGAATGAAGGCGATGGATGTGCCCTGGCTGCGGTCCCCACCGGTGTCATCCCGGGTCATCCGATGGGTGACAGCGCATCCTTAATTTGCTGGAAAGCCCCGTCCCCACGCGGGCCTGGGCTGGTGGGGCAAGCAGGGAGCCGGGGAGCGGAGAAGCAGGAACACTGCACGGGAGAAGCACGTTAAAAGCCTATTAAAGCTGGTGTTTGCGGAGGTGCCAGCAGGAAGGAAGATGCAAAGCCATGGCAAAGCATCTGCTGGCCCTCTTCTCCAGGGCTGCTGGAGACCTTTTCATGCATTCGCCCCCAAATCCAGGCTCTTGGCTTGCTTTTAGGCTGCAGAGCCAGGCCAAGCTCTAACTCAGCTCCGCGCTCGTACCCCCTGCTTCGCCAAAGCCCACTGCAAAGCCGGTCTCTCGCAGACAACCGTCTATCTCATCTAATCCTGGCACATAAGATTATCTCGGAATAAAGGCTGATCATGAAAGAGGAGAAAACCTGAGTGTGCTGCTAGAGAATTTGACCGTGTCTGGCTGCAAGGCTGTCGTACGGCGCTGGGCCACGCTCGGGTTTTATCGCGCCGTCAGCACAAGGAGGCTGATTTATCCCGGCTTCCCGCAGCAGCCAGGCGGGAGGTATGCACCTTAGCGCTGTGCTGTGCGGGAGCAGGAGGAGAAGAGCATCCTCCAGCACCTTAACAAAAGAGTTAGAAATAAATTAAGTCAGGAGACTGAAAGCCACGGCTTTTCTCCTTACCGCATCATCTGCTCGCATCCCTGAAGGTCTCAGAATAACCATGGGAGGTTCACGGAAGGAGATAGCCGGCTCCTCAAATGCACCAGCTGATTTATAGCAAGGTTGTGGCTGGCAAAGGAATATTAAAAGAAATGCATTTCTGTGCAGGCAATGATTTTCTCAAATGCACACCGTCGCTGCTGCGGGGGTACGGCCGCACACAGCGAAGCCCCAGGGCTGCGAGTGGCAGACGCTGCTCCAGAAACAGAGGTTTTTAATGAACTACAAGTAAATGCAGAGATGAATATGATCTACCCTTCCTTTACAACTCTGCTCAGACCCAGGTACATCCCTGTGAAATGCAGCTCAGCATTAAATGCGGCGCGGCGTGGGTTTGCTGGGCTGCTCTACGGAGAGTCCTGCTCGGAGCGGCTCTTTCCTACCTCTGCTTGGGAAAATAAGCAGAAAAATTGGCTGCAAACCTCATGTAAAGGAAAATCATGCACTGCTGAATGGAGCAGCATAAATCAGTTTTTAATTTCAGCCGTATTATTTGTTCATTAGTTCACTTATTAGTTCACTGATTGAACCCAATGGTATGTCACTCCTCACTCTCCCATACATATAAGTAAGTTATAGAAGACTGTTAAGAAGATTTCACTGCCCAGCTTAGCAAAGCTTGCTCTGGACTAACGTGGACATCACCTCTTGCAGCGGTGAGGAACATGACTTTTCCCTGCTCTAGCACTAAGGTGAATAAGGATTACTTCCTTTTGCAGCTTCCAGAGGCAGATGCGTCATGGCCAGGCACCAGTCCTTCCCGTGCCTAATACCCGTCCTTAAAATAGCTGCCAAGATTCAGGTCTGCAAACTTAATTACACATCCCGGCTCTAATTTAAAACACTCATTTAACAACTGACTTAGCAGCATCCAAACAGTTTAAGTAACATGGTTAATGTATGAAGGTACGCAACTCAAAAATAAACTCGAAACCCCTTGGAGACTCCCCTTGCGACTTCATATGGCTGAATCAGGAAAAAACCCAAAGCAAGCAAGGAGCGAGGGGACGCCGGACCAGGGGCTAAGCCTGGCTTAGAGCTGCTTTTCCCAGAAAAGATGCTGGCCGCTGGAGAGCCTGGGGGCTGCCGTGTTTTGACCTCCGCGTCCCCGCTCAGGACATCTCGGCAGCAAATGCCTGGAGATCCATTTATCTGAAGATGTTGGGACAAGGGGGATTGTAAAATCAGCAAGATGTTTTTCTGCCATCAAACAGAAATCCTGGCGGTGCTCAGGTTTGTTCAAAGTCATACGAAACAAGGACCTAATCCTGTTTGATGGTAAATGCTGGCCCTTGAGCTGTGCAATCACGCTGAGGTTGGGAGTAGCCGGCTGCGCTGTTGGCTCTGAAAGAGAACGTAATATTGCCCACCTCTGAAGTTAGAGACACCTTTATAAATCCTCCTTATCTTCTGTATTCCAGGAAAAAAATGAATCGTTCACTGCTATTTCCCGAGGCTCATCGAGGCAGCATCGGCACCCAACTCTCCGTAAGCTTGAAGTCGGCGCTGGGCTCGCGGGTTGTGGTTGGGGTACGGGGGCCTGGGGGTCCTGCAGGAGCTGGCGATGGAGGGGGCATGCCGTGCCTGGTAGCTGTGAGCTTTGGATGCTCGACCAGTGCTCGTGGGTGTTTCTCGTTAGGCTTCAGGACACGCGCAAACCTCCTTCGCCTCGGTCTTTAACACAGCCTACATCTAACCCAGCTTCGTGCCTCTATTTCCCTGTTTGGGAGTGCTTGCTGGAGCAAAAGCTGTGGGACCAGAGCCTAAAGGATGGAAAACTGCCCAGCCCCGGCACTGCTGCCCTGAAACCACGCGGCACTGCAGCTGGACCCACACCCCCTTGCTGGCAGTGCAATGCATTTATTTCCTGTTCAATACATTTGCCTATCTCAATGCATTTTCCTGTTCAATGCGTTCTCCTACCTCAGTGCATTTTCTTATCTCAATGCGTTCTCCTACCTCAATGCATTTTTTTATCTCAATGCATTCTCCTACCTCAATTCATTTTCTTATCTCAATGTATTTTCTTATCTCATTGCATTTTCTTATCTCATTGCATTCTTGCATCTCATTGCATTCTCGTATCCCATTGCATTCTCCTATCTCAACACATTCTCCTATCTCAATACATTCTCCCATTTCAACCCATTTTTCCTACTTCAGTGCATTTCTTTTCCTCTGGCACAGTACCTGTGCTCTTTTCTCCACCTCCTGGTATTCAGAGAGGCTTCCCCTCAAGACCCTGCTGCCCTGCACATCCCCAACGAGAAGCACCAGCCAGCCACCACCCTGCCTTTGCTTATATTTGTCCCTGCACGGGGACCTCCCACCCGCCGGCAGCATCTCCCCGCATCTGCTTGTGTTGGAGCCACCCGTCCTGGCGGCTGGTGTTTAATCTTTCGGAGGATGACTCATGGGGAAATGCCAGCCTCATCCACCGAGAATTTTAAACAGAGGCTTTTTTAAAAAGGAATTGAAGAAAGCAACCATCTGTCTACAGGGAAACGTGCTGTTTTCTTCTCTTTCTGCCGGAGAAGGGACAGAGGGAGGGAGGCAAAGCCGTGCCAGGCGCTGGGTCTTACCCACCAAATGTGCTTCACCAAGTTTTGCCACCAAAGCCGCTCCAGCTCCAGCTTGCTGCGTGCTGATGGCACGGGTTGCCATGACAATATCCCCTTAATAAAAAAGTCCCGGGGAATTTAATGGGGATTAAACCGCCGTGAGTCCATAGAAGTGAGCCAAGATGTGCCATGGGACTCGCAGCCATGCACACGCTTCTCTTGCCACAGCTCTCCATCACAAGGAGGGTGTTTGGGGTTGTCCGGGGGGAGTTTGTGTCTCTCCCCTTCATCCCAGGGCTGTATCCGTGCCGGTGGAGATCTGCTTACTGCTGGGTGAGGATTTGTTGTCCCTTTTGCAGGAGGAGGGGTGAAGCCACGCACCCCCGACGCTCAGCTTTTAGGGCTAAAGCCAGGCGTTGCTTTTCCTTTTTTGCTCCTACAGCAGAAATGTAAAATGGAAAGAGTTGCTGGAAAATTGCAAGTGATTAATTGGGGAACTGCCATTGCACAGAATCAGCTTTTATCTTATTGCTTGAAATTAGGCGCTGAAGAAAAGGGCCGTCTCAGCAGCCCCTAAAAACAGATTCTGGAGGGCAGGGGAACTGTGTCTGATTTAGCTCAGTGCTCACTCAAACCATACCACAACTCGCAACATCGCAGGGCTCCGGCTCTGCTCCCACTTCTGCAGAAGAGATCTGCCCAACCTGCTGTTCATTTATTTGTCTCACAGGCATGGCTGACTTTCATCCGATGCTACAAAGCCACGGGGAAAATACCCAGGGCTGTAAATAAGTCATAAACAGAAAAGAAATCATAAGGAGCTCTGCAAAATGCTTGGAAAGAAAAAAAATCCCTTCTTTGCCTGGTGCTACCGGGGTGCCGGCGGCACAGATCCGGCGCTGGAGGTGCAACAAGGAGCTTGAGAAAGGCACAGGCCACTTCTAGGAGAGATGGGGAGAGGGAAGGAGCTCCTTTTGCAAGGGCTGTTCAAATTCCCAGCGCACGTGCTGGACGGACTGAAGGGCTGAAATTATTCCAAGGCCTCCCCCATGCCTTATATACATACGGTGCTGGCATCGGCGATGCTTTGAAGTTAACGCACAGCCGGAGAGTTCTCAGTAACTGCAAATATTATCATCTGCTTCTCATCAAGGTGGCCATTTTAGAAAGCCACGCTCCCTCTCCCGCCTCACCCCAAGCCCCTGGCACCCCGAGCACACCCTGGCACAGGACCCTACATTGCTCGGCTGAATGGGTCACACCAGCTTTGGTCAAAAACGCAACCCAGAAAGCTTTTTTCCAACAAATGGCATCAAAATCCATTCAAGATGTGTCTGAGTGTCTCATTTTACGGTATGCCGATTCCTTTCTGCTGGTTTGGCAGGTGAAAATAGCTCTCGGAGCACTTTTTGCAAGCTTTTAAGAAAAGCCCTTTGGCCAGGAGGCAGCTCCCATGGGCATACTGTCAAAGATAGTTGGGTTTTTCCATCTGAAAAGTTAAAATTAAGAAAAAAAAAAAAAAAAAAAAGAGGAGAAGCCATGCTGGTGATGGGCAGCTCAGGCCAACTGGACCCACTGTTCGCCTCCTGGGACGAGGGAGCTTTTTGGGGGCATCTCAGCAAAGCTCGGGAGGGTCGTTCCTGACGATGCCCAACTCAGGTGGCACCTCCGGGGACAGCCGCGCTCGGTGTGGCCATTGCATCCACGGTGTAGCGCTGGCACGGCAGATGCAGCAAGCGCTCCTGCTTTCTGTGCGCAAGGGATTGATTTTCGGGACGCATCGCTTTCTGCTGGGTGCACACACACGCATCTGGCCCTGCTCCCTGCGTCCTTCATCCATGAACCTGCTGCAGGAGAGGTGCGGGCAGCCGAAGCTGCTCAGCAGTCGCACCGACGGCTTTCAGCGCATTCATCACGGCTACGTGCAAACCAGGAATTATTTATAGGAGCTATTTAATCTTTCAAATAATAAAATTGAAAAAAAAAAGGGTAATCTTTTTAGATGCTTCATGGACGGGAAGGTGAGGCCACATTTAAGTGATGCGGTGATTGATCGTAGTTTTGGTGAGAAGGGACACACCACCGTGCTCTGGGGAAAATGATCTGGAAGAGACCATTAAGGAGATGCCTCTGGGCGGGTGGGAGGAAGCGGATCTCCTGGGCAGGGGCAAAATTGGGGGAAAAAAATACCCTCTTGCAAGCAGAAAAGCCAGAGGTGGTGGAGGCGTGGGAAGCGCTGTGTGCCCTGATGGAATGTCCCCGTCCGCCCCGATAGGGGAGGTGCCTGCTGGGGAGGGAGCAGGAGAGCTGGCCCTGGGGCAGCTGGCCCCGCGGCGGGTGCAGCCGCCCTTCGGCAGCATTTCTCTGATTTGATGTGGATTCACTGCTCATAGGAAAAAGCACTAGAAAAAAATCCGGAGTTCAGTTTGTAAGGTTGATCTTTTGCGGGGCGGAGGGGTGCTCACTTTTTTTCCCCCCTTTCTTTTTTCTCTTTTGTTCTCCCCAGAAAAACAGGAATTTCTGTGGCCTAATTCCATCAAGAAACGTGTGGCCCGAGTCACCGTCAGCTTCTGCCTTTGCCCTGCAGTAATTCGGCTGGTGGCTCCAGGACCGCTCTCCACCTCAGCCCGCGGGAGCAAAATGAAATGGAGAGGATGCTTAAAGCCATAAAAAGCTTCCAGCGCATCACGCAGCTCTTCCCATCTGTGCCAGAGCAGCAAGGGATGGCCTTTTATCTCTCCGCTTCTGAAATTTTAGAAGAATTAGCTTACTCCCTGCCCTTGAAAGTCTCTGCTCAAGTGCTCACCGGAGCTGCCGTGGGTCTGTTAGGATAATCAGGAGATGGCCAGGCGCTCCTCTGCGCTCCCGGGTGGTCCGCCTGGAAACTCCCTGGCACTCCATGGCTTTCCCATCCCACTAACTGGAAGAAAATCAAGTAGCCCTGGGGAATCATCTCGGCTTTTTGACAGACCTGAGTTATATCCCGATTAAGCTTTTGTGGCCTTCACGATACTGCATGGCCACCTTACTGAGAGACTTCATCAGCGAAATAGAATCATAGAATCCTAGAACAGTTTAGGTTGGAAAAGACCTATAAGATCATCCAGTCCAACCATTAACCTGACATTACCAAGTCCACACTAAACCAATTAAGGGGAGAGTAGCAACCCCATGCCTCCTGGCTTGGTGGCTGGATCATTTATAATGAAAGTAAAAACTAGGAATCATTAAGGTTGGAAAGGATTTCTAAGATCATCAGTCCAACCATCAACCCAACACCACCATGCCCACTAAACCATGTCCCAAAGTGCCACATCTGCCCATGTTTTGAACCCCTCCAGGGATGGGGACTCCCCCACCTCTCTGGGCAGCCTGTTCCAATGCTTGACCACCCTTTCCGTGAAGACATTTCTCCTAATATCCAACCTAACCCTCCCCTGGCGCAGCTTGAGCCCATTTCCTCTCGTCCCATCGCTGTTCCTTGGGAGCAGAGCCCAACACCCCCCTCCCTGCCCCCTCCTGCCAGGAGCTGCAGAGCGATCAGGTCTCCCCTCAGCCTCCTCTTCTCCAGGCTGAACACCCCCAGCTCCCTCAGCCGCTCCCCACCAGCCCTGTGCTCCACACCCTGCCCCAGCTCCGCTGCCCTGCTCTGGACACGCTCCAGCACCCCAATGTCCTTCTTGTGCCGAGGGGCCCAAAACTGGACACAGCATTCCAGGTGCGGCCTCACCAGCACCGAGCACAGGGGCACAATCACCTCCCTGCTCCTGCTGGCCACACTATTCCTGATACAAGCCAGGATGCTGTTGGCCTTCTTGGCCACCTGGGCACACTGCTGGCTCGTGTTCAGCTGGGTATCAACCAACACCCCCAGGTGTAATAAGTCATTAAGACAGAACCTCCTTGGGTTTATGCTCCGCTCCTTTTGCAGTGTGCCAGAATACTGGGGATGTTTTCCCCTTGCGCTCATCCGACGGGTTTCAGAGGTGTGAGTCCCAGGGTGGTCACCTTCCAGGGATGCTGCAGTGCCTTCCCGGGATGCTGCAGTGCCTTCCTGGGATGCTGCAGTGCCTTCCCGGGATGCTGCAAGGGCTGCGTGCCTTGGGGCAGAGCAGCAGAAACAGCTGGGGATGCTGCTGCTGTGCTGCGGGGAGAGGGACCGGAATGGACCCCACGCCATGGGCCAGTGAACCCATGTTATGATAGATAAAAGCAGAGTTATGATTAAAAGCGGGTATATCCTGGAAAGCGTACAATGCTCAAAAATGCTAATGAACCCGGCAAATTTATTCTGAGATTTTTCTCTTCCTTATCTGGCATTAAATATACTTAGGGGAAAAAAAGTTACTTTTAATATCCCCAAGTGCTGGAAACGTGAACATCTTGAAAAACGCCTTGAAAAGACTGGAAACGATCCAGCCACGGAGCATGAAATCTCACGCTCAAACCTACAGCGAGGGTTTCAAAAAGCGACGGCTCAGAGCTTGTAGTCATGGTGAACGGCTTGATAAACCAAAATATATTGGGGGGAAGAAAAAAACCCAGAAAAGATGGCAAAAGGGGATTAAGCACAGCCGTGATGGGAATAGTGGGAAGCTGCCATGGAAATCTGGCGGTGGCACAGGCGTGGGGAGAAGTCGTCGGCGCAGAGGAGGATCGAAACACCACGCGGGAGCGACCTGAGAAGCAGAAATAGGATAAAATTAATGGTGTAGGAATGCAATGCGCTGTGCGTGGGGACGAGTAGCAGAGATCAGTGATGACATACTCAGAGTTTGCCACCGGTTGAATTGGGACCTGGAGGGATTTTGAGGATGGGATTTTTTAGCAAGGCCTGTTGTGACAGGACAAGAAGTAATGGATTTAAACTACAGAAGAATAGATTTAGACTCGGTATAAGGAAGAAATGTTTTACAGTGAGGGTGGTGAGGCACTGGCCCAGGTTGCCCAGAGAGGCGGTGGAGGCCCCATCCCTGGCACCATCCCAGGCCAGGCTGGACGGGGCTCTGAGCACCCTGGGCTGGTTAAAGCTGTCCCTGGCACTGCAGGGGCTGGGCTGGGCGGGCTCTGAAGGGCCCTGCCCACCCAAAGCATTCCATGATTCTATGGAAAGGCGTCCCCAGGGCGTTGGCTGAGCATCGTCCCCAGGCTGGCACGGAGAAGATGCCCGTCCGCTCCTGGACGTGCCCGCTGCCGACAGCCAGCCTCTGCCTGAAAGGGAAAAACTTGGCACCACGGGGAGTCGCTGGTATTTTCCTGACTATGCCATATGCAGGGAAATGGAAAAAGGGGAGGGATAATGACCTTTAACACTAAGATTACAAAAAAAAAGAAAAAAAAAAGAAACCAACCCAAACCATTACCATGATCATTGTAGCATGAAACACAAAACCTTCCTCTCGGAGCCACACAAAGCCGTGTGGAGCACACCAGAGTAATTAATAAAATGAAAGCCCCGTTTCTTGCAGATGGAGATGTGGGGAATAAAGGAGCTACACTGCGCTGAGCTGTCATGCATCGCATGCTACATCTGTTATGGAAATCAGTGGTAGTGGGGCCTTTTGTTCGGGCTAAAGCCCTCCCAACAGGGATTTGGCTGAAGTAGATTTTCTTGTTATTAAACATGATTTCGAGCTAGTTGAGAGCAGATGCTCCTGCAGCATTTGGAACTAATAACCAACCTTCAAGTGTGCAGCATCCCTGAAAAGTCTGGGATCGCCTGCAAGAGCGATTCCAACTCAGAGCTAATGCGCTGCCCTGGGTCCCTGCTTTGCACATGAATGCTGCTGACACCAGATGAGCCTTCTGGCCTCCCCACTGCCAGCACCCCCGCACCCCCTCCCAGCCTTTTCATCGCCTGGGCTGCCGGGGAGCAGAGCGAGCCTCACATACGCACACACGCATCCCGGCGCCCTCCCGCATCCCCCCAGGAGCACAAAGCCCTCCTCGGTTTGGAAAGGCACCAAGCCCCATGCGCTCTCCGCCGCAGCATCCCCTCATCTCAGCGAAATCCCTCTGATGTCCCCCTCCGATGTGTGTTGTTCAAGCCTCGCTGGCCGTGCCCCGCGTCGAGGACCAGGGCAGCCCGGCACGGGGCCGCCTGCTTTGGCCGGAGCCATTGCAATTACTTGTGGGAGGGCAGAAGGAAGGGAACAAAAGGACCAAGGCAACAAAAAGCATCCTTCGAGCAGCACGCCGTCGGCATAGCGCCTTGGTGAGGTGTTTTGGGATGGTATTGCCTTTGTCAACACCGGAGAAAAGGGTCCTAAGGAAATGGGATGTGCCCTATGTCGGCAGTTTTAGGTGTGCGTATGCAGAGAGATGGATGCAGTTCAGCTGCGTTGCCCTAAATTTAGTTGTAGAAGCACGTGCCTATGTATTTGCGCTCCCAAGCTTATCGGGGGTGGTTAAAGCTACAGAAGTGGTAGCAGAGAACGGACATTTTGGAAGGAGATGGGTTTCTCATAGTTGAGATACCCCATACAATGCTGCCCGTCCATCTTCTCGGCTGCCCCTGCTCAGAAGTACCCACAGCTCCCCACTGTGAATCACGGCACATAAGCAGGATGAAGAGCAGCAGCAGGCCTCCAAAGCAGACGAACATCAATAAAAATAGGATGCTATGCTGGCAAGGGGAGGCTGAGATCGCATCCCAGGTGCCTTGCAGTGCCACCGTGCAAAGGTTGCTGCAGTGCAAAGGTTAACGCTGCACATCCCCAGCATCACGGATGCTCTGCTTCCATCCAGCATTAGTCACGGGAGCCGGCAGCATCGAAGGGAAGAGATTTCCCAAAACACAAGTCATGCTATAGAATACAGCACTCACTGCTTTAAGGAAAGCCTTGAATCTAATGTGCAGTTATGACAGTTGGGATAAGGTTAATGGCTCTGCTCGGAGTAACTCAAAAGTAGCAGAGCAACCTGCAGCTGAAAGTCCTTCCCTGAGTTTGGGAGATCCGTTTTGGGGGGCAGAAAATGCCCTGCAGCCCCGTAAATTGCTTTTGTTCTCCTCTGCCCACGTTGCAAAGGTTGTGCAGGTCGGTGCAGGCAGCACATTCCCAAGGAGGGGAACATGCCCACCACTCGGGATCAGGTGGTGGAGGCGCAGGGTGGTCCCTGCTGCTCAGGCAGTCGCAGGAAAAAGGCTGAGGAGCAGCGTGCAGCTGCTTTGCTGTTACATCCCCAGATGCATTTACCCGAGCAACCTCCTTTCCCCTTGCCCAGTCCCTCCACAGTGGCCACTAGCTCTTCCTCCGCATCGGGGTCACCCACGGACCCACCGTCACTCCTCCAGCAGCAGCCGAAGGTGCTCCAGGGCATCACAGCCAATGTTCGCCGCTTATTTTACCTGGGAGCAACAACCCCGTGGAGCACTTGGTGCCGGCGGGGGATTCAGCATCCTCCGCCCTGTTACATCCCCGGGCACCACCAGGACCACCGATGCCATTTGCTGGCCGGGCTGAGCTGGACTCCAGCCACGGGTCGACACCTTAGAGCCGTCCACAGTGTTTATTTATTCTTCTCCTCCTTCGAACGGGACGCTTGCTGAAGTCAAGGCTCCTTGTGCTGCAGATGAAGATTTTCTTTGGGCTTTCCCCAAAAAAGTCCAGGTGACCCCAGCAGGCTCCGCAGCACAGCCCATACCCGGCCTCACCAGGCAGAGCCCCTTCCCCTGCTGCTCGTGGGTTACCAGGGACCATAACTTGACTCTCCACATGGATGTATTTAATGATATTAAATAATAGGAGCGTTATTTCATTGCACATGCACTGAAAAACCACTTTATTTCATGAGTGCACAACATGGGCTCACTGTAGCAGGTTATCGATACCTCCCCGCTCCAATATTTTACATTTTTCCTGCTAAAGTGGGTGAAACAGCTACTTTCATCCGGGGACTGCAGGACCCCAGGAACATGGTTTAACCAGGCGATGCCTCCGCTCGCCGGGCGAGGACACGCGGGATTCCCACGGCAGGTTCAGCGCCGGCTGGAGGGGCCCCTTGCTCAGCCCCCCCTTGCTCCGCACGGGCGGCCGCGGCAGAGCAGGGACGTCCCCGCGACGTGCAAGGCGGATCCGTCCCCTTCCACAGCCCTTCTGCAGCTTCTGTGTAAGCTCCCCGACTTCAGCAGCGAATCGCAAGGGCAAAAGATTTATCGGCTTTAGGAGGACTCTGCAGAGTTTGTGCCATGGTGTATATAAAACGGCCGAGAGCTGGAGTTGCCAGGACGAGCGCTTCTGTGAAACACGTGAATCAGCAGGCTAAAAAAACATTTCCCATTTGACAGCTGTAGTAAAGCTTCCTTTTTTCACAGATCTTTTTTAGAATTGGACAAGATCTTTTTTTTTTTTTTTTTTTTCTCCCCTCAGATTGCTTCTCATCCCTAATCCTCCAAACTAATTTAGGGAGGATAAAAAAAGAGACATTTGGCAGAACATCCCTCCGCGATACCGAGCAACTGCCACCCTCACTGGGCTCTTGCGCCGGGAGCCCGGACCCCAGCATCCCCTCGCTGGGGCTCAGCACGGTCCAAGGGTTCTTTTGGACATTTAAGGGCCTCCCAGGAAGCTGAACAGGCTGCAGGAAAATAGAAAAGTTGCTTCTGCATCCACTACATCGTCACTTGAGCGTGCCAACCCGCGACGGCCGCCGGTGCGGCCCCAGGGACTGCAGCTCTGCTGCAACGCCGGCATCTCAGCGGCTTTTGCAGGAAGGCTGGCAGTTAGAATGAGATGGGAAGTCCCTGGGAAAAAAGGTTAATAAATCTTCTGTTATAAGCAAGGAGTTTGGTAGGAGGAAGCCCAATGATCTGAGAATTACTAATTCCTTGCTTTTCAGCAAATAATCCCTCCCTTAGGAGAGCCGGCGCTGCTACGTGAGGCTTAGGTAATGAAATGCCACCTTGACGACATCAAACTATTAATTAGCCAAGCTCTCCCCGCTTCTCTCTGCAGCTCAGCGATGAAAAACAGCCAGAGCAACGCGCTCAGCCTCTTCCTCAAGCTCTGCCTGGGCCACCAAGGACCCAGCACCCTCCAGCCAAAATAACTGCCCCTGCTAGAGCTTTAAGCAGCCACCACAACAGGTGGAAACACCCAGAAATACCCATCAAATAGCGTAACAGGCATTTAAAAAGTTGTAGCGAGGAACACGGGGTGGGCTTCCTTTTTTCCACCCACCTTCTCCCCGCCGCGCTGGCATCCCGCTGCCTCCTCCCTCGGAAGGCTGCCGCGGCGAGGATGCGCTCATTACCAACAGCCAGCGAGGTGCCGAATTGCACGTACTCAGCACGGCGAGGGTTTGCCATCCCGCCGAGATTCGGTGCCGGGTCTATTTCTGCACCGCAAACCAGCCCACCGTGTTTAGAAAGACCGCTCTCCTGGGGATCCCCTGGGATTTTCTGCGATGGATGAGTTTTAGTAAGCCGCCTCAATTAGCGTAAGCGATTGCACAACCCAGTTGTGCAATAAGAGAACAAAAAAAAAAAAAAAAACCAAAAAAAATTGCAAAAGTGCTTTTTGGAAGCGGACCGAGTCATGGCAATCTGCCAAATTTGTTTTCCAGGGATCAAATAGTGCTGAAGAGAAACATCTGACCACAACTGAAAATACTTCCGATTCACCCCTTGTTCCCTTCAGCGACCGACTGGAGAGCTGATAGGGGCGATCACCTTACCAATGCCAAAATCAAACCCTGCTTCTGCAGCTGCGGATGTCATAGAATCACAGAATCATTTACGTTGGAAAAGACCCTTAAGATCACCCAGTCCAACCATTAACCTAACACTACCAAGTCCACCACTAAACCAATTAAGGGTAGAGTAGCAATTTCATGTTCCCTGGCTTGGGGGCTGGATTAGTTTTTAATGAAAGTAAAACTGGGAATCATTAAGGTTGGAAAGGCCCTCTAAGATCATCAGTCCAACCATCAACCCAACACCACCATGCCCACTAAACCATGTCCCAAAGTGCCACATCTACCCATTTTTTGAACCCCTCCAGGGATGGGGACCCCCCCACCTCTCTGGGCAGCCTGTTCCAATGCTTGACTACTCTTTCCGTGAAGAAATTTCACCTCAGCCCAGACTCTAGCTTTAGAAGAGTAAATCTCGGGTCCTTCCTCTTGCTCAGAGGTTTCAACCACCACTGGCCAAAGCTGGCAAGAAATGTTTCACGTGAACAACCAAATTGGTAATTCTGGTCTAAAGGAAGCGGTAAAACTAGCAGCAGTAGGAGAAAAAGAAACGCTGCAAGGTTAGTGGCTTTAGAGAGACCTTCCAACTTTCTTTTTTAATGTTAAAAGAAAAATGTAGATAAATCAAGACATCTCCATCTTCCAGCCGCTTAGAGCAAAATAAAAGAAGACTGAGCTAGTGGCATTAAAGGCATCAGCTAGCGATCAAAGGAGGGTAGTGATCAACTAGCGATCCAGCTGAAAATGGATCTTTACCTCCTTTCTGTAGGAGTCTTAAGGATGGTTTAAGAGAACCTTTAACAGTACCTTCCTAATCCATGCTCTTTGACTTGTGCCAACACCACACTTGGGTATAATGCAGGAGCGACATGAAACCAAGCCCGTGCACATTAAACGGGTCAAAAATTCATTACAAACTTCGACGGATCTCAAAAGTAAAACTGGAGTCATCAGGATGGTACGTTTCTAGTAAGGCTTCAAAGAGGTTATTTCTCTGTCCTAGCCTACTCCACATCTTACCAAGACCCAGAAAACAGCAGATCAGAGTTTCAAGAGAAATAGCAGGATCTACAAAACCCAGGAGAAGGTTTGTAGATCACGCAGAACATGCACGGCCACATCACTCTACCAAGCGTGAGCAAAAACGTAGCCAGATGCCGGGAAGACCAGCGAGCACTCGGTGTGGGGCACTGGCGATGCGGGGCCAGAAGGGTAATGGAGAAGCTTAGGATGAACACAAAAGCACTACCAGTAGAAAGACTGCATGGCCCAGCTATTCCTCCAGCATTTGTAGTTCTGGTAAAGATGCCAAAAAACCTAAAAGAGTGCTGAGAGGAGCCACACAGGTGGTTACATATGAAATGGGAAACACCCTTTCTAGCAAGATTCAAAGTCATTGAAGGAGGAGTCGATCTGTTTGGTTCTTGGTGACTTAGTTCTAGACTGGTGACCTACAAGGCATTACTTAAATTCGGTCTCAAGAGCATGTCAACCTGACACACGTGTAACTGGATGGAAAGACCAGAGGCGGAAAGCAAGTTCAGAGTACAAAGACGAGGCAGCTTTTTAGGCGTCAGGATAATTAACCCCTGGCCAAATGGGAACTCAGGAGCTACTGGAAGGGCACAGCAGCAGGGAGTGAGACCACAGAGCCAGCCCAGCGCCCTGCCACCAATACAGGCTGCCTTCTCGCACAGCAAGGCATTCGCTCACATCGTTACAGCATCTGCAGAGCCAAGCAACACAACCTGGTTCGTCATCGGAAATAGAAAAGGATGATCAGGTCAGCACAGGACAGCCACAAGCATTAGTGAGATAAGCAACTGCTGGGACTTCTGCTTGACTTGAGAGATGTAGAGCGACCACACATGCTTCAACAGACCGCAAAATGAGAAAACTGGAAGCTCCCTTGCCTTGATCTTCCAAGTTTCATGGAGAAAACCTCGTAAAGGCGTCGAGGATAAGCACCCTGTATCAGTATCACACCTGCACTCAGTATCACGTCCTCTATGTCCAAAGGGGAGCCTGACGCCTGGCAGAGCTGACGCGTTGGGACAACTCTTCCAAGAGGAGCCACAGCAACCACGACATCCCAACGGTGACAGAAAACATCCCTTGGTTAGGAAAGTCTGTCTTTTGCTGAACTCGCAGCGGGCAGCAAAGAATAGTTCCTAGGAACAACTTGAGTATATGAAACCTTTTAAAAAGCAGCGTTCAATGCTTTAGAGGCAAAGCAAACCAAACGTCACTTGTTTGCTGGCTTCAGTCTCCTCTGCCTCTGTCATTTTTGGGAAACAACTCAGAAGTAACCCACACCACGTACTTAAATATCATGCCAATGAACCCAAAAGGCTAAGACTGAAGTCTATTGAAATTGAATCCCAACTCCCAGCTATGCCTGGCCTGTAGCTCAGTGCAATTATGTCCAAAACACAGAAATATTAACGAACTAACACAGAAAGGCCATTTCCACAACAAGTCAGTTACTTTTTTTTTAATTCAAAGAAAAATGGTATTTTAATAAATACTGCAGAAACATTAACCAAACATACAAAGTGACTTCAACAATTAAAAAAAAGTAATGAATGTCCTGTTTTATAACAGTTATAACTTATTTTTTTCCACAATATTTAAATACAGAAAGCATTTACCAGCTATTTTGTAATACTGCCCTAAGCGCACTGTTGCATCAGTCAAAAGCTTATTATGGTGGTAAAAATGTCTTTTGGTGGGAAATAATTGGAATGGCTAGGGTTTTTTTTTTTTTCCCTTCTTTTATCAGATGAAACAAAGTGCCAGGAACACACAGAACTGAGTTTTAATTATGGTAACCCTTTGCCTTTGCACAAGTCAACGTGAACACAGCTTTAACACTTCAAAAATGAAGCATTACCCTTGGGAACAAAATGCTTGTCCTTAACAAGCAAGAGCCACACTGGTTAGAGCTTACAGTATCCTTCTTTTGAGAGAAGCTATGAAGTTAAGCTGGTCAGTAAGCGGTTGCAAACAGTTTTAAAGGCCGATTTATTTAATGTAACAATAGTATTCGGTAAGCAAAAAGGAATTTGACTTAGCTGGTTCACCGATGTTTCATGATTGTTGTCCGGATACGTATATATTAGTCTTAAAGACTAAGGGCAGTATCCAGTTTCCACTGGGGACCCCTTAAGGCGTCACAGTTCTTCAGACCCTCACCACGACTAAACGCAGTCCGCGGGGAGAGACGGCTGCCCGAAAAATAAGAGCATTACAAAAAGATAACCTGGCTCTGCTGGCTCATTTGCAAAGTCTCATGTTTGGGTTTTTTTTTTTTTTTTCAAAGATAATTGCAGTGAACCGCATCACAGAATAGCACTTCTCTGTAGCATTTACAGAGGGCGAGATCCTGGGATCCACCCAGCTCTCCAGCTCCTAGCAGAAGCAGAGGAGTCTCGGGGCTTCCCCAGACGGGCAGTAAGGCTTAACGAATTATCATGGTTGTAAAACTAAGGATCATTTGTCATCATAGCTCTTAGCACCTTTCACTTGAACCTACAGCGACATACCCAAACAGTACACCAGAACTGGAGATCATTTCCACTCTACATTACAATCACAAAGAGGAATGGAAAGTCAAGAGTCCTGCAACGGGCAGGTAGTTTGCCCCCACACCCCAATTTGATCCGTTTAATTTCCACAGTGCGAGGGCACCTGTAATACTGGGAAATCTCAAAACGGTTGTCTTCATTACCAACACGCTCAAATGTAGATTGCGCTGCCGTCTCGCGAAGGCAAAAAACTCCAGACTTCTCATACAGTGTTTTCCTCTAGGTGACGCACAGGCCTCGGTATACTCTCCATTTTAACAACGAGCTACTAAAAAATTAGATCATATCCTTTGGAAAACCAACTATAAGGTCACAGGGATAGTTCCTTAATGAGGAGGGCATATTAATAACGTCGTCTTTAAAAAAAACATTAAAGTATTATTTTAATGAAATCAAAGTGGTAGCATCCAGGAGTAGAGCGTTAATAAAAGAAACAAGCACTGTCAATGACATCTCTCTTCTTTGCAGTGTTATTTTCCCATTCACCCTCTCTTTCCTCAGCACGTTCAACCATTTTCCCTTTTTTTTTTTTTGGCATTTTCTTCAATGTATCATTTCCTGATGCCACCTCGTTTAGAGCCATTTCTTCTCGCTGCTCAGTTCCTAAGTACAGTCTCACACAACAGGTGAAGTCTCCATTAAAGCACTGGCATAAGCCCTCATTAAATACCACATGGCCGTGTACTTCATTGAGCTCCTCCCGGATGCTCTCTTCCTCCTTCTCCAGGAAAACAAGGTCCTTCACATCACCGTACAACTCTTTGCTTTGTCCTTTCGCAAGTCCGTCGCCACTGTGGAAAGTTCTGGCCTGCCAGGCATGTGTGAAATTCGCTTCGTTGCCCTCTGCGATTTGTTTCGTTTAACATTTTTATTTGTTTTATTCACACATGCCAAGGTGGCAACATGAAAAATGTCTCTGACACTGTTTTCTGACTGTAAGGCTGAGCATTCAATATATGTAGCTGCTCCAATCTGTTTGGCCATATTTGCACCCTAAGGGAAAAAAGAACATGCAATCAATACCAAGTTTCCACAGAGAGCCAAAGCCAACCATACAATTACTTTTCAGCGCTGTTTTCTGTACACAATGTTTTCTGAAAACCAAAGCCAAAGCTCCAGCACTACAGCCAGCAGCTAATTTTACAAAATAAACAGAGCTTTGGTTCCAAGATGCATTAAACAAGTATCCAGGCATTATCTCCTATGCCGATAAATACAAACTGGAAGAGAGGAGATAAGCTCAGTGACCTGCAAACAACTGCAGAAAGCCAGAAGAGTATTAGCAGGACCTATTTAGCAATTTCACCCTTACACCTTAACCTGCATCCATGAATCACGTGCTCACTGGGAAAGGTCTGGACCTGACAGCTTCCAGATTTAAGCCCACTATCTCCAAAGAGAAAATGTATTCTGACTGCCTTAAGAGCTAGCCAGCATGCCCCCAACCTGGAGCAGAGCCCGTCTTGCATCTCCACGAAGGGAGCAAAGTTCATAGGGAAACGTGCTGTGGGTTTCTGGGCCGGGGATAGTTCTATCAACTTGCAGCTAGGGAACAGGCAAAAAAAAAGAGAAAAAGACATTAGTGATTCTACAAGCCCTTCTTTTTTGATTTTAAGTGCATTAAAAGTCAAAGCAGGGATATTTGTTCCAACAGCACAAGGAAAACAACATGTGACACACCAGCAGATGACAGTACCCCGGTATCCTGTTGCGGATTTTGCTACTGGAAGACAATACAGCTTTGTGTGAAAAAATGGAGTTGTTTCAATGGAATTTTACTTCTGATGGAGCAATCTGTAGGAAATCCAACCACATCCTTGCTGTGCCACTCCTCACATAATCACGGGCCTGAGATACAGGCACAAGTCAGTCCAACCCCTCCTCTTTGATCCAGTGCCAGGCTGATAGCACTGATCTATTCGGACACACATCTTCAGTACACACTGTTTACACTGCAGTGATGCAGCCATCTTCTTATCAATTCTAAGTGGAAGTGGCTGATAAAGGAGTATTAGTTTGTCAGACGAGCCCTCCCCATGGTTAAACATCTCCTACTACATGGTTAAACTCCTACTAACCAAGCCTAGCCCATGCCTTAGAGCCTTAGCAATGTTTGCTCAGCTGCAGCCGACTGGAAACCAGCTAGCACACTGGACACAGGGTGTCACCACCAACTGGCTTTATCCTCCCAACGCTTCCTTATGAAGTTAAGAGGAACAGGGAAAACCCCACTAAGCTCTTTGATCCCATGTCGACTTAGCAAGGCAAGGGAATTTAAAAATAAGCTGTGTGTCTCGACCCCAGAGGAACCTTCCCTAGAACTAGCGCAGGAGAGCATTGGGTTGCTTCATGCCACCAGGGATTCGGCAACCACAAGAGATACAACCATTGCTCAGTCCAAGCGTTCGCTTACATAGACTACAGATGAAATTATGGGAGTTTGCTGAAGTACGGGCTTCCCTGTAACATGTACAATGTTCCCTTTGGCTGCCAAGTAATAGCTTCTGGCTTAGCCCTTTGTCTGCAGCCAACTCCTGTTCCTAAGGGGTACAGGCTAAGCTGTGACACCAGAAGAGACATGAACCGTCAACTCCAAGGGACAAATCCACCTGTCAGAAGATTTTTTGATCACTGCCTATGGAAAGGGATGAGACTCGGTGATTTTACTTAACTACTGTAAAAAAAATTTAATATATGAACTTGTGTAGTAAGTGGCAGACAGTATTTCCTTTTAAGTTTAATATTCCAAGAAAAACAGCATGGAAAATTACAGCACCGAGGCTGAATAGCATGAATACACACACATGCAACAGTAGTAGTTTGTAACCAGGATGACATCTTCCACAACAAGCAGGATTTAAGGACACTTCTGAATTGTTTTACACTAAGGTGAAAAACTGGCATTTAGTTTCATATAACATTGTCTGAGGTGGAGCGATATTTACGGAGTGAAGCACAGAAAAATGCCATAACCAGCATAAGCCACAGTACAACACTCCCATGTCTTATTTTAATCAAGATACTCAGTTTATGGTATCTTTGCATTTTTAAATTTAAATGTGCTGTAGAAGGCTGCATTATTAGGACAAGGAGTAATGGATTTAAACTAAAGAAGAATAGATTTAGACTGGCTATAAGGAAGAAATGTTTTACAGTGAGGGTGGTGAGGCACTGGAAGGGGTTGCCCAGAGAGGTGGGAGATGCCCCATCCCTGGCACCATCCCAGGCCAGGCTGGACAGGGCTCTGAGCACCCTGCTCTGGTTAAAGCTGTCCCTGGCACTGCAGGGGCTGGGCGGGCTCTGAAGGGCCCTGCCCACCCAAACCATTCCGTGATTCTGTGATTAGTAATTGCATATTAGGAGCTGTTGGTTTGGAAAACCTGAGGCTGTAGATAAAATATCAAAACCTGATTGACAGTGTAGGATACACACACTGAAGTTGGTTCTGTAGGTACCACTCTTGCTCTTACACCCTGCAGGGTGTATCTCAAAGCAGCACTGTGATTCAGCTGCAATGCCTGACACACCTGTGAGTCACACGGGGAAGGTGATCTTAGAGCCCAGTTTTCCCATTCTCCACCTCCTGCTCTCCCATGGCCTGATTCCTTTCCCTTTCACCTCCATTTCTCTATCCCCTGATGCCTAGCTCCAAACTTCTCACTCCCCCAGCAGCAGAGAACTGCTGCCAAGAATTAAGATGCTTTCTGGATTTGCTACCACCTTCACAGGGAGCTACGAGGTGTTTTCACAGAAGACGTTTTCAGGAAATAGGATTTTTAAGGGGTCAGACTATACGCAATGCTTGTCATGATGCTAAAATCAAATGCATGAGATTAAAATCTTAAGTCTGAACAAAAAACATTTACCAATTTTTCAGTACATAAACAGGACACATCACACCTCAGTTACTCTTTTGGCCTCTGTAGGCCCAGAAAAGCAGGAAGTTTATTTTCAATTCACTTAAAAGGCTCTTTGCAATCAATAAGGCTACAATCTTACGATGCTTAAAGCATGTGTTGTGGGGGCTGCGTGATTTTCTGCTGCATCCAGTCTGTGGGTAGGCTTTGCCTTTACTCATAACAGTTTTCAAATTCACCTCCAGCAACTACTAGAGTACGTGCATCTGACTTCTAGGATACACTCGTGTCAACAGAGGGGAGAAGTTGTTCATAAAGATGGCTACGGTGATAGAAAAGACTCTTATCTTCCACCCATAAGTGCAACAAATGACATGGCACATACCTGATCATAGGACACGGGTGTCTGCCTGTGATTGGAAAGTTCCACTAGCGTGCTTACATCTGTGCGCAGATCCGACTTGCAACCAACCAAAAGCATTTTGGTGTTCGGACAAAACTCCTGGATTTCACCTTTCCACTGTAAAAGTTTTAGGTTGTTGTTATACTCAAGTAGTTGAATGTTTAAACCCAAAGAAGCAACAGATACAAGATGAAGTTTAGTGAGTCATGACATTTCACGTGGAAATACTCTTACGTAATAGTTGTATCTGCCTTCAAGCTAATTTCTAACGGCATTAGTTCCAGCAGAATCTGGTCAAGGATGAAATCTTACAAGTCTCACACTCAGTAATTCTACCAGCTTACTAATCAAGAGGAAATTAATTGAGATTGTTTACCTACATGAGTAAAGGTTTGCAGACCTGTCACTCCTCACAAGTGGTTAACACCCAGCCATAGCCATTTGCAGACAGGAACAAATGAAGCCTGGTGTCACCACATTCAATGGTTCCTCAACAGGGAGCTCATATGACCACAAGATAAGCGTTGCTTTATATCAGCTCATGGCTACACCCTCACACCTAAAACTACACAAATCCACCAAGGGTTCAGCTATTGTAAACCAGTAATAAGCCTTGTGATATATTCCTTGGGTTTCTTCCCCTTCTACATGGTTATTTTGAGAACACAAGCCAGCCAAAAATTTCACAGCTTAATCTGAACAGACCATACAATCCCTAAAATTTAAGGGTATCGTTTGGGCTTAAAAGCATATTAAGAAAAATCTCTTACAAAATTAAGCAACAATATAGTAACCAACATTATCAGGGACAGAAAAGACAGTTCTAGATGCTTGTTGGCACAGTTAGCAGCTGAGAGAATAATCTTAAGTATTTTCTGTCGACTATTCAGAGCATTGTATGCCACTTTATTGCCAGTGACACAAGAATCCCTGGCCCCAGCTACAGAAAAAAAAGGAACTTCAGGTCATTAAGCCTTAAAGACTCAGCAAAGCTGAGTCATGCCCAGTGACCAAGGAGAAGACCAGGACCACCTTGCAAACACAGAGCTCGATTATCAAAATTCAATGTTTTAACTCAGGTAAAATCTGGCACTGAATCTCAGATCACTGAGCCTGTGAAAAATTCTGAAGTTTGGTGCAGGAATACATTTCTATGCCACTGCTAGGTCTTCTGGTGGCTCCCAGAGGCATTTGCCACTGGCTCCTTCTAACTTCAGGCTGAGAAATTACGTAAAGCCATGGCAAAAGTCCAAACGCTTGGCAGGCACGTTTTAACCGTCTTCGCAACATGGCAAAGCTTCTCAATCCTGTCTGTTATAGGAATAGAATGTGAGAGACAATTTCTTGCTGCACCCCGCCCTGCGCCTCACACCACCCTGAACAATTCACTGCTGTCTAAGGGCTGAGGAATGAGAATTTACTTCACCCCTAACCATCCATTAGGGAGTTTTTGTTTTCAATTAACATTCATCCCTTTCAAACAAATGATCTCAAATACTCGCAGCGCAGACCGTGGTCCTCTCATCTCTCCATTAGAAGAAACAAACGGAAGTTTCCAATGTAGGAAACGGCACCACTCTTCGGAGATTTAAAGACAAGCTACTCAAACAGTTCTGTACTCATGTGTTTCTCAAACACTTGCCTTTTTTAGCACACTGTCAAGAGTTTCTGGCCGACTGATGTCAAAGCAAATCAGGACAGCATCAGAATCTGGATAGGAGAGCGGGCGGACATTGTCGTAATAAGGAGACCCTGCAGGGAAACAAACAACATTTTTATTAAGTTTATTTTCCACTTTCTGCAGACATTCAAGCTTAGTCAGAAAGCTTAGAAGGGTTTTCAGTGAAGTTCTTTAATAGCACCCAGCTACCATCTTTTCTTCAACAGCACTGTATTCCCAAAACACTCCTTGCAGTTGCTCATTTCCCCACTTTCCTTTTGTTTCTCACCTACAAAAGGAACAGCTTTCCCAGGGAATTAAGAGTGATGGCACCCCAGCGAGCCATCTCCCACCAAACGCTTGTGATGCCCGCAATGACAAGGAAAGGGAAATCGGGTCAGCCCACGTTTAAGTCCCAGCATTAACCTGCAGGGATTTGACTTTGAGAACAAATCCTTAACCTCCAAAAGGCTTCTTCAGAGCAGATTTGTCACAGTTGCACTTTCATGGAAAAGATCTGGGAAGTTTTTAAATAAATCCATTTCGATTCCTCTAACATTTAATTTAAAACAAATAGTTCCAAGTGCAAAAAGCATCTTCAGTTGTCATGGATATTGGCAATTTTTAGCAGAAACGCTTGCTTCAAATTAAAGCATTTGTTGCAGTATTCCAGAAGGAAAGAATCCCAGTCCTGTAGGCAGGCACGCAAGTTATCTGCCACAAAAAGCCTCACCAATCTGTAAACCAATATATGCTTGCAAGAAATGTTTATGTTTAGCCCACAAAACAAATTTTTATCAACAAGATGAAAGCTAATCTAGTAATCCGATGGAACAGAAACAGGTCCAATAGTGCACTTTGCGTATGTTTTACTTCCAGAGCTGTTAGGGGATACGCTGTTTTCTTTAAGAACTGTCATGATGTGCAGAGTTACAGATGTATCTCCAGAGTCAGAAATCTCATTTTTATCATGTGGTGAATCTGGTAACAGGTTTGGGGGAAAAAAATCCTTCCTTTTTTCTAGGAAGTTCCAGTCACTCCGACACCATTCAGTTTGGCCTTAAGTCTGCTGAAGCTTCGCTCACGGAGCAGAATGCATTTCTAATTTAGAAGGGTACTTAAACAGTTAAGTGGTCCAACAGGATAAGGGCCTGGGCTTTAAAATGCATGCCTGCAACTTAAAACACGTTTTCTTAGTCATAACAGTCTTATTTCTGGTTTTTTTCGCTCGTGAACCTAAAATACAGCATAGAATGTATGCAACAAGAATACAGCTTTCAAGAGTTTTGGGGTTATCAGCTAATTATATCACTGATTTTTTCCAACTATCTAGAACTAATTGGCTGTAAGGTCTCAGAGGCTGAGCAGACTATTAAATGGATTAGAGAAATTCCTCAAGTTTTTAACTGACAGACAGCTCATGCTGTTGCACAAAGCAGAGCGGGGAATGGTGTGAACGTATCGCAGATGACTTCAGTTGGACAGCTTATACTGGAAGGAAGGAGTCAAGAATCCCAGGAATGTTGTTTTTGAAATGAAGAGCAACACATGGGGAATGAAGCATTACCAAACTAGGTAGCAGAAGGTAATTTGTTGAACGAGACTATTTTATTCAAATGCTCATCTTCATAAATGATGTCAATCTAACAAAGAGGCAGCTGTCAAAAACTGCTCTTCAAAGAAACAGTTAGCTGTCTTCAGCGATAAATGACACGTTCGAAAGACATCTAAGCAAGCTGAGCTGACCGGTAGTTAGCTATTCATCTGAGCTCAGTTCTGCCTGCAGTCACTATCAATAAGCATTTTCTACTGCTAATTATTCCCCAGCTATCTCCAGCGCTGCTATTACAGTGCCTCCATCCTGGAGCCCCAGGGCCAAGTGATTTATCCTGGAGCCCCAGGGCCAAGTGATTTGCCCTGGACAGACGGAATTGCGGAGCAGCGTGCCGTTAACTAGCCACCCGCAGTGCTCGGCGGCGTTCAAGGGGCCAACGCACAGAGCGCTGCCCAGCCACCGGCCTGAGCCACTGCCTGGCTAGCGCATCTCTCTGCCGAGCTCAGGCAAGTAAGGGCAGGATCGACGATCATTAATGCTTGGCCAAATGGTGCTGGCTGGAAAGAAGTCTCAAAAAAGCCTCACCCAGAAACTAATTCCTTAGACACATACCTATCTTCTCACTCACCAGTCTTCAGGGATACAACATACCATATATGTTCATCAGCATGTATTTATGTATACATACAGTCACCACCTCCAGCCCAGAGACTCCTTTCTACTGTGTCAGCTGTAGCTGTGTTTGTTTTGAGGGTTTTTCTTTTTAGGTTTTCCTTCTGAACCTCTCCTATTAAAGACGCTGAGCTAGAATAAGCGCACTTTTATAGGCAGTCCTTCTGCTCGGATGCAAGCTGGGAGGAATATTTGACACCTCCTTTTCTTTGGGGTAGTGTGTGGCAGAACAAGTGGGAACCATTTAAAGTACTCAGGCTGCAGTATCGACAAAGGAAATTTCCTGGTCTCATTGAACAGCAATAACTGAACCTTTATTGCTGCGCAAATAAAGAGGGGCTACGGCCCTCGCTGTGCGAGCCTATTCAATCTGGCATTTCATCGTTTCGCCCAGAGAAACCCTCAGAAGCCAGGAATCTCAGGAATGAGGCTCAAGTCTGAACAGACAGCTTGAGCGCAGCCCAGTAAGGCTGCTCGCTCTTTTTCAAGTTAGTCTGCAGATTTGAAGCCATGCCAACCCTCGAAAACAGAAGGAGAATGTAGAGCTACAGCTATGATATTTGGGAGGGGGGTGGGGGGGAAAAGCCTATTTGTGTTTGTGATTCTGTTCCTGCAAAATAAAACGTTTTTGTCGAGGACGACACGGATGATTTTTCTGTTTTATCAAGGAACTGCTGATAACGCTGTAGTTCATCTTACTTTGTGGTGAAAGTATATTCCAGCTGCAATCCCCCTTTTTTAATCTGTTTGGCAGCTTAAATAATTTAAACCAAAATAACTTAACCATTAAGAATTATCTATTTTTAAAACCTTATGTTTCACGCAAAGCACAACGTAAATTCAGCTTTTAAACTGAAAGAAAACCCCTCACCAGCAATATGGTTGGCTTTGGTCTACAGAAGATACCAAAGCTTACATTTAGATGTCGCTATCTTAATAAATAACAGAATTACATGGTTAAAAGTTAAAGCATACTTAAATTTTGATGGCTTAGGACTACTCTAAGATGCTAGATCATGGAGAGCTGATGCCCTAATTTGCCTGCAAGACCCAAAGCGACCACCACCCCCCAGTTCCAAGCTGGAGGTTCAGCCCCACGTCCCACCTACGGAGCTGAATCCAGGCAGCTCCTGCTCACGGCACGGCTCAGCCTCTGCTTGCCCATGGGCCCTAAGGGAAGCGGTGCTCACTCACAGGCAAGACTTCACTATTTACACACCACCAGGCAGCCATCAGGCATTGGTCTTTGTAGCCTTTTGGACTCCAGTCAACTGAAAGAACAACAGCTGAACAGCAGCATTCTCACTCCCAAACCCTTGGGCTCGCTAATTATCAGCCACATAGAAAACACATCAAATACTGCAGTGGCCACTCTAAGTAGCTGACTCACTGCTGACAGCTTTCCTCCTTCCAAATCCACCTGGGCTGTTTTGGAGAAAATGCAGGTGATTTTGTGTACCGAATAACACAGAACACGTCATCTCCAAGCACGTGAATATCACAATATTCATAGCACCTCAAACAGAACATGGGACTTTGGTAGGTGACTTGGCATTCCCAGTTATCAGTTCTAATTATTTCCCCTCTAAAGGAGAAAAACCAACCCTATAAAGACTAGTTACTGTTACACTGCCATGGAAGGAAAAAAAAGATCACAGCCAACTTGCAAGCGAACTGGATGGCAAAACAGAAATTTGACATTTCCTTTACAACACTTACTGCCAGAGAGGCTCAGGAAAATATTACCTTGAATTCATTTATGTTTCAGATGCCTTCTGAAAGATGTCAGCAAAAAGCTTTATAATTAATATTATGTTGCTATATGGATGCTGAATACATTGTGCGCATTCAAATCACAGTAAAGCTAACCTGATTTAAAGCTCTAAGGCCCTCCTGGAATTAATTATAAGCTAATCCCCAGCAGTGCACAAGTATTTCTGGCCCTGTTGAGAATTATTTTATTGGAGTATCCAGTACAGTTTCCACAGTTCAATCAATAAAAAAGAAACTAAAATATGTTTTAGGGAGACACAGGTATGTAAACCTAATTAATAGTATGTGATTTGTGCCACAGCTGCTGTTGTACTAGCAAGAAATGTAAATATCAAAGTAGCCACTTTTAATGGAAAAGCCAAAACCTTGGTAAATGCACAAGACAACCATGCCTATGGTAGATGAAGACGTCTCATACACAAGTATTCCTCACAGTGTCCATGAGACTACAAGATGAAGCTTCAGCCTGAAGAAACTTCTAATACTCTACCTAGCAAAATAAGCGCACAGCTCCCAAACAGCTCAAGACTGCCATACTACGTTACCACAGAGTGGAATAATTTATGGTGTAGTTAGATTGCAACCAGACATTCCTGCTTTGAAAGAAGGGTTGGTAGTCCAAAAACCAATTGAAGTTCAAGTTGGCAAGTGCTTTCCTTAATGCTGTGGCAAATTTAAATCCTTATAATGACTTGCAGAACTAGACAGTACCAGAAAATATTTGAATAATGAATCTTCCCATTCCACTCTTACTTGTAAGAGTGTTTCGTCCCATATTTCTACGGGCATACCCAAGATACAACAAAAACTTCCCAATAAATTTACAGCTAGCTTTAAAATGTTCCATCAGTTGCGTGACTCTACATTTTGTACTTAAAAGTCCTCTAGGAAAAAGCGCATCATTATTATTGTTATTATTACACAAAGGATTGTAAACCAAAACCATGACAGCAGAGCCTGTTCTCACCCTAACACAAGACAATTTTAACCCATGCCTAGAGCTTTTCTCATTTTCTCAGCGAGCAAAAAAATCCTCAAAGTGGCAGGACCTTCCTTCCAAAGGATTCAATGCAAACCCCAACATTTACTTTAACTCAAGTTAGAAATGAATTTGCAAGGCAGCCTGTTGCATGCTCCCAGTTAGAAAACAGTTAAAGAGGGTTAAAGATGGATACTGGATACTTTCAAGATGACTTGATCAGCATCTGCAGTATCCTGCAATCAAACTCAACTAAATAGCGTCCCTCCCTCCTCCCCCAAGAGATACTGAAGTACCTCAAATGACTCGAGCCATTACCTCCCCATGTTGCAAAGGACATTATCCTCCATTAGTATTTGGTGGTTAATCAGCCGTATTTTTAAGTTAACTAGATCTAGCCCTGCTTTAAAAATGTTAAGACATGTGTTCTAATTCAGCATAGGTCTAGGACAAAGACTTGTAAAAAAAGTAAACTACCAAGCATTCGAGATAATGCTAAAACACTATCTTATCTTCTGATGTCCCTTATCGGGTGATGTGATTTTGCATCCGGTTAATGGGTTTGGGTAGTGTTTCTTCCTGCAGTCTGTGAGAACGGCTGCTTACGGTGAGAGAATTCTTCATCCGCGGAGTCTCACCACCAGAGAATGCACTGTTCAGTAACACTTTATAAGACCGAGCATTGGATCTTTCAAACGTTTCCTCTTCAGTTTCAGATTGCAGACAAATTAGCCACTTGATCTTAAGCTTCCGACTCAGTCAAATTTTCTATTAGTTCCAGGACAGGCCTAAGAGGACGACGTGCACATGCAAAGGCTGGCAAGGTGTTTCTTCCACTGCTTTTGTCTTTTGAAGTGCTACAGCATATTTTATTACACAGGTGTCTCCAGCCTTAGACATACAGATTCCAAACCTTCCCATGTCAAACAGCTTAACCTGCGAGCGTGTTCTATTTTAATAGCTAAAGATAAAATTTTTCCAAAATAACTTCACTAACTATTAATTCTGAATAAGCCCTTACTCCACAGAGTTTGTTACAGCCAGCTTAGTAATCAGGATGAAAGCTCAAACCAGACACACTCTGGAAGTCTGCAAGTCTTACTTGGCATAAGATGAAGAAAAAAATCGGTTCAGAGCTACGCTGATACCGGTTGTGGGCAGAGAACTGCTTTTTCCCAGTAATGGTGTTGCAAGAATTTGGAATAATTTCCTCAACAGCAAGAGGGAAGCCAACTCACCACCTAAAATCCTTTTTTTTTTTTTTAAAAGGGATTAACATTTTCATTTCTGGTAAGAGAACTGCTTTTGTATTTAGAAGGAACCGCTGGGTCCAAATTCAGTACTAACAAGCTATCTACACAACTTGCCTCAAGAAGAAAGGACTCGCATACTCTGTCAAGCTCCTCCAGCTTTTTTCCAACCACTTCTGCAGAGTTCACGTGGATCCACACCCGTGTTAATGGTTCGTGGTGTCGCTCTCCCCTGACCACCTCTCCCTATGTGCTCAGTTACCATGCGGCACAGACTTGCTGGCCGTCCACGCTTCTCTCCGGCACCGAGGTGCCAAGTTCAGGGGTGCACCCTCAGCACCCTGGCAGTAAGCTTAGTGCAATTCTCAACAACAGCAGGATCTAGAGGCGTTCTTGGCCCTACAGATCTAAGACAGCCTAGCACCACAAGCCTCATGCTTTGAGGCACAGGAGCCAGGGTTTTTGACGTGGCCACTGAAGAAGAATGGCCACAACTGGAAGGAAGAGTGCTGAGGACCCTAGGCACTGCTTATGGTGTGTAAGAAAGGATGGCTCCCTCCGCACCCTCAGAGGGCCAGAGACGCCTACCCCCCTGGTCTTTCCAGGCTTTAAAGAATTCTCAAGCACAGGAGGAGAGTAGTGTGTTTTATATATAAAAAAACCCAGGGACTAAGGAGGCCACAAGGAACTCAAGCATGAGCTGATGTAATTTACCATTAGCATATATAAACACCTCTTCTACTAGGTAAAGCAGGGTTTCCACCGCAGCGGAGGAGCGAAGGTGCCCCTGGAGCTCCTCAGGTGAGCTCCTTCCAGCCAGGCAGGCGAGAACACCCCCCCGCCCTGCCTGCCTACCCCTGCAATGCTGACAAATCGCTTAACGGAGGCTTGCCCGCACCCCTTTTCCCCTCCCCAAAAGTCAAGTAGGTGGCTAAAAGTATCTCAGGTTTAAGAAAAAGTATGGGGGGGGGGGGGGGAGGAAAGAAAGCAAGAAGCAGCCGCCCGCCTGGCACAGCTCGCATCTGGGGCTGGGGCGGTGAGGGGCTGAGGGGCTGCCCCCCCCCCGGCTCCCCCTCAGGGATTCACCCCCCCCACCCCTCTCCCGCCCCCGGGGAGCGCTCACCTGAGGTGTCCCAGAGGCTGAGCTCGATGCGCTGCGTGTCGATCTCGAAGCTGGCCGTGTAGTTCTCGAAGACGGTGGGGACGTAGCTCTGCCGGGAGACAGCGCACCGTCAGCCCGCCACCGCCACCGCCGCCGCCCCGGCCCGCCCCGGCCCGGCCCCGGCCCCTGCCCACCTCGGGGAAGCAGTCCTTGGCGAAAACGTGGAGCAGCGCCGTTTTCCCGCACTGGCTGTCCCCCACCACCACGATCTTGCACTTGACGTTCTGGTTGGGATCCATCACCGCCTTGCTGGATAACTTCTGGCTCGCTCTTCTTTCCTTCATTGATCTCGGCTTAGTCCCTCGGCTGGCCACGACGAAAAGGGGAGGAAAAAAAAAAAAAAAAAAGAACCCAAACCACAACCCCACACCGGTTCCCTCAAAAAAAAAAAAAAAATTTAAAAAAAAAGGCAAAAAACCCAGGTGGAAGTAGCAGAGCCGCGGGACGCGCCGCCGGCCCCGCTCCGCCCGCCCGCCGGTCCCGCGCAGACTGCTTTGTCCCCCCGCCGCCCGCCTCTATTTATACCTTCGCATCCGCCAATCACAGCCCGCCGCCGCTGCGGGGCCCCGCCCCCTCGCCGCGCGCTGCCGGCGGGCCCGCCGGAGCAGCGCGCCCCCTAGGGGAGCCGCGCGGCGCCGCAGCTCCGGGGGTTGGGGGAGCGGGAATCCGGTCCCTGTCCCTGTCCTGGTACCGGTACCGGTCTCGGTGCTGCCCCACGGGGAGCCCCTCCTGCCTGGGCCGCTCCCCACGGCCCTCCCGGCTGCAGCGGGCCCGGACCCATCCGCTGAGGGCTGGGGTGAGCCGGTGCCGGCAGCAGAGCGGGGTCATCCTGTCAGGGAAGAGGCCTGGCGTGGGGCCGGCGCCCTCAGGAGCGATGCGTGGAATAAAGGGTGGGGTTTGTGGTGTTTTTTTCTTTTTTTCTTTAATTTTATGCAGGCTGTCTATAAATCTCTGTGCTATGAAAAGGAACCCGTGGTGCGCAGGGCTTTGGGGGCTCCGGAGGGGCGGCGAGGCGCGCCGGGGTCCCTCAGGGAGCTGCCCCCCGCCATGGCCGCAGGCTGAGGAGAGCGCCTGGGCCTCGGCCTTAGCAGCCCCACAGCTCTGGCCCGGCTGGGTGGTGGTAGTGATGGTGAGCAGGGGGGTTCCCTGCTCAAAACACGGTCACAAGGAGTGCGGTGGAATCTCAAGAACATCCCCACCTTTAACGTGCTTTGTTTTTTTTTTTTTTAGCTTCCTGGACACAGAAGCAAGCAAAACTGGATAACGGCTTACGTTCACCAGAGGACTGAACGCTGCTCTGACTGAAACAGCGATTCTGCAACAGCGGGGGGTAAATATTTCCTGAAGCGACAGCCGCGAACAAGGGACGGCTTGTGAGCAGTTCGTAGTGTGCTTCTCCGTCAAGTGCCCCTCTCCTCGCCCATATGGCTCCCCGTGGCAGGCAGACAGGCGCCCTCGGGAAGGGGCTGCCAGCAGGCAGGAGGGCTGGAGCAGAGCCTGCCTCCCCTTCTTGCTCAGACCTCGCATGCCAGCTTCGCCTAGCACAGCCGAAGACAGGGGTGGCTGCCGTGAAGGCGGGGTTTTGCCCTTATCTCTGAGTCATCCAGGTCACGAACTAGCTCCGTGTCAGTTCTGGGCTGAAACGTGAGCAATTAATAAAGTTTTACAAGAACCTGAAACGGAACACGCTACTATCTTGTGCATGTTTGACCATGGGGAGATACTCCAGTGACACAGACGAAGGAATCTCAAGCATGACATTTCAAAATTCAGTGCTAATCTTCTTGATTTTGTTCTGATGTGTCACATCTTCAGCTGGTCAAATTGCTCAGCTGTAATGAATTTTCCAAAGCATTTAAGCCTTGGTTTCTGCTTGGAAATCATGAGCAAAACACTACAATCTGCAGTGGGTGCATTATTTGTAAGGCCTTACTGAAAATTTGGAGCAGACAACTTCCTATCTCTTTTTTTTTTTTAAATTAAAAGCTGGTCTCAGCTACTTTGCAGTCTCCATCCACCCCTGCTGTCTACCAACATGGCTTCAGCTCTTTGGGCATGTGGTGGAATGGGAGAACAGTGAGAATAAGTGAGAGTAAGCAGTGAGGACTCTTACTGCTCACAGCTGGTTGGCTTTCTCCCTTTTGTTCAACTGCGTACGTTTGAACAGGAGATAAGTCTGGAAAAATACAGTTGTGTAAATGCTTTCATGTCTTCTCCAGAGTGCAGAAAATCCTGTTCTTCGTTCCCCTCCACTCCGCACCGAAACATGTGGCAGCCTCGCAGGCAGATGCAGGTGGGACAGAGCTCTGGAGGATCCGCGCTGGCTCTGTGTTCTTTGTAAGTCCAACACACCGACTGAGGCGTATCTGTCAAATAGAAGGAGAGAAGAAGATGGGGTTGAAAGAGCTCTTTGTTAATCCTGAATGGAAGCCGGTATGAACATCTGCTCCCTATCAGTTCATCGGTCACCTCTGCACAGACGGCAGCAAGATGCACCAACACCAGCGCTGATGCCACCTGTTCCTTGGCGGTGGCTCAGCTTGGCCAGGACCGAGGGTGCCCGGAGAAGGAATTGGTGCTTCCAGGCACCACGCGCCGGGGTTGGGGAGACGGCTCCCTTGCACAGCTCACATGGAAAATTCGCCTGCATCCAGCTATGTTAGGAATGTGGAAACTTTAACACACACGAAACACTGACTCATCATGACCGCAGAGCTTCTATCAGCAGTAATACCACGTTTACGTGCTTTGTTCACCCTTATGGTCCGGAGGCTGCCAGCATCACCCAGCTAAACCCCGGGGCTTTCAGGGTGCTCTGCAGCCCTTTGGCCACTGGTGACAACCGATAAGCTACAAGACACCCCTGCCTGCTCCGAAACCGCCTGCTTGTTGTCATTCCTTGGGGAAGCTCTTCCAGATACGTTAATCCCCATAAAACTATTATTCATGTCGTACTCTTAAGTTTAATGCCTTTTCCCATATCTTGATAACTAGGGGGATAACGCAGCGGGGGTTAACATTTCCATCGGTATTTTTCACATGCAGTCTGGATTTTGATTTATAAGGCAGAGTTTCTTGCTTTGCTTAGTTCAGATTTCCCATTTTTCTTCAGACCCGATTCCTTTCTAGACTTTCACAGTTTCTCCGCTTTCCATCCACGAATGCATTATGTGTATATTAATAACTTATATACAATCTAGTATTATCTGTGGTAATGACTGCTGATCTAGTATAAGATTTTATGGGATTATCAAAATACATTTTTCTCCTCTCGCAAGTCATCTGCCTGAACACTTTCTATGACTGTAATAAAACAGCCGAGAACAAGTGCTTTTAGTACCAGAATGACTGCTTGATGATTTAAATCTAAAATTGCCATCAGAATAACTCTCCCTGCACCGCCAACTACCAAAGCATCTGTGGAAAGTATTAAACAATATACATAAAACATGAACCTTACACATCCCGTTCCCTCCTCCTCTCTGCCTGTGTGTGTGTGTGTAGCTAAATGGGACGTACATTAAAAGAACATTATTAAGGTTTAAGGTCAAACACTTGTGTATTAGGAAATGCGTATTTCCTGTGTGTCGGAAACGTGGGCTCCCTTGTGAGTACGCGGTGATAGTCATTAATTTCACGATCACGTATTATTTTTTCCCGAGAACCTATTCAGCCCGCAGAGCGATATTGTCACCTTAACGAGCAGCTATTCAGAAACATCTGTACTTCTCGCAGGCCAGCGTGTAATCTGTGCCTCATTTAGCAGCGCTATTCAGAACCTTCTTCTGAACACATACCCGTTTGTTATCTCTTCTATGGGACTTACCGGTGTCGCATTTGAGTTCTTAACGGATGAAAATAAATTATTTTTCACCGCTGCCTTATGAGATGACATGATCTGAGGAGGCCTGCGTGACGGATGAGAAGCAGCAAGGTCACAAGTACCCGCTAATTCTGGTTGAGCCTCCGTTCATTCCCAATACTTAGCGTTACGCGGCACCGCAGATGTTTAAAACAGAGCTCCTGCTACGTTCCTGAATAGCCGTGAGGGGTTAGGACTGAAAACCAGAAAGCGCTGCCCCATGCTGTCTGCACATGGAATAAAAAATTCTCACTTAGGGAAAAATAGGGTTCAGGCAGCTCAACTGCCATGTGCGGCTCAGGCCACTGCCGAGGGACTGGAGCTTTGGCTGCCAAAACCAAAACCGAATTTTCTTCCGTTCTGATGAGGGTTTAAAACTGATGACAGTAGGATGAGAATGAGCAATGCCTGTTATCGTGGTGTTGGTGTAATAATACGCAGGAACAACGGCAATTGTGAAAATAAATGCTAATTACCTGTGAACTGAAAACAAAATGAAGCTTGATACTCTTGTAATCTGTACTTTGGCATTTAGAAATCTGGCTACCAAAAAAGAATTATGTAAATTCGTAAAATTAGTTCAAGACATCAGTGACTCTCCCTCACTTGTCATTTTGTTGAGTGCTAAGGCTTGGCTGAGAAATAAAGCTCAGCTATTCCAAGTTTCGGGAGCTGAGGGCAATGCTTTAGCGAAGTTATAATGACTCTAAAATTATTTTCAAATCCCTTCATCATTTAGGGAGGATTTTAAGACAGAGGGCAAGGTATTTTAAATTACTGACCGTACTGCAATTATCCACATGCAAGCAGGAATGCCGTATCTCGCGCACGCCCGGCGCGCTGTTCTGCCGCGCCTGCAGCTCCGCAGCACATCTGCTCCCGGGCCCTGTCCACAGGGGCTGGTTTAAGGCATTTATTTGCAGAGCACCAGCGGGACGGCGGGTGTGGTGTTCTCTCCCGTTTACGGCGCGGTAATACACTGGTGAAATGGCTTCTCTGGGAACACAGGTGGAGTCTACGGCAACACCGGGGAAATGAGGATGTGCGGGAAGCGGTCACCCTTTTCCCACGTTTGCTCTCTTCCCAACACACCACCCAGCTAAGGAAACTGTAGAAGCCACGAAAATCACGTGGATTATTCACACAAATGTGTGCTCTGGAAAAGCTCGATGTTTTGAGAATAGGAAAATGTACCTGTTAGGAGCCAGAGAAACAGTTTCTGGGCGCGCTTCTCGCAAGGGGAAGGGGTCGGGGTTCAGGGACGCTCCTGCTGTGGCTTACGGCTGCTTGACCTTCTCATCCCACCAGCTGGGGAACTGCCTCAGATCAAAACTTCCCTGGAGCAGAACTTATCCCTCTTGGGTAAATACATCTAAACCAGGAAAACTCCTGGATAAACACAGCAAAAGTATCTCATGCAAATCCGACGTTAGCTGCTTTGCTGTTACATTATGTATGATTTGTTAGTGCTCACAGTAAGAACAAATTGCGCGTCGGGGGTGTTCTGCCATCCGTGAAATCACGTGCGGCTCAAGGACATTTCCTGCTGTTGGATGGTATGGGGAACAGCCTTCAGTGAGCAAGAATGCATGTGAGAAGCCAAAAATCAGCGTTCAGAGCCCACAGCTTTAACTTCGGTATTTTGTCTAAATTCCTAATGCTGTTGCGCATTCATTCCTCGCTCGTACAAAATCAACACAAACACCTTATGAAGTGCTTCTATCCACAGACATCAAAGAGCACGAGCCCTTAATCTGGATGACAATGTAGGATTCCATTTCAACAAAAAGGAAGAATTGTTTTGAGGTTTGTTTTTTTTCAAAGCCTCATCCAAATTTGAAGAAACACCCAGACTCGTATTAAATTGATCTGGATCTGAACTCTGATCTGAACCGGACCGATCTGAAGATCCATTGAAATTTGTGGAGGAAATCCTATTGAATTTATTGTGCTTTGGCTCAGGGTGAAATGATTTCTAGCCGTTGTTTGAGAATACCCTGCAGACAAAAAGATTTCATTTTCAGTTCCTGGAGGTTAATTATGGAAATTCGTTAGAGAGAATCAGCAGTCCCAGTTGCTGGGGAGACAGTATAACTATTTGGTATGAAATTCTAGCCTAGAGCTGATAAAAATTTTCTGACAGAATGGTTTTCCATCAGAAGTATTGATATGCTGAAGGCAAAATGTTTTGCAGAACTGCTTCAATTTCAGTGAAATTTTGTATTAGAAACTTCCTGATTGGAAGCGCTCTGGCTGCACCATTCTGATTTCACCTTTTTTTTAATGAGATGATCAATTCCAAGGTTTTCTTATAACGTATTTTTTTGGAGATATAGAAGAAATGTGTAAACTTGAACATTTTGACTTTACTCAAAGGATGGATTCCATTTCACAGGGAATTTTTAAATCCCTTTTCATTAATCCCATTTTGGGGTGGAAAAAGCAAGTGAAACTTGTGTAATCCCCAATTCTCACCCCACTCTGGCCTATCCTGGCGGGTGCTGGTGGCCAAAGGCAGAAGCTGGGAACCGTTTCCAGGGCAGAGGGAAGGGGATTAGGTCAGTACTGCACATCCTTTCCCATTCCTTTGAACGCTGCACTTCACAGGGCTTCCCTGAAGGCAAAGCGGCTTTAAATTATTGCTGAAGAGCTGAAAGAACTCGGCAAATAATAAATGCATTTTTTTTTCTTTTTTGGCCGCAGTACCATCAAGGCGGTTTAATTGTCCCGAGGAAATTAAAACTGTTTCTCCTCTCCTCGAACTGCTGCCGGCTGGAGCCGTGCTCCCCACCCCTTCATACCACACCGAGCCTCAAATATTCGGTGAACCAAAGCTTTCCTGGCTGCACAGACATACTTGTAATTCTTGCCCATGTGAATGAGTAACAGCAGTGTCCGGGGCAGCAGCACAGACCCTCAGAAACATAGCAAGCATTTTTTCGGTGCCATTTGAAACTCTTAATGCGCTTCGGCATTGATTTTTATTGTTATTTTCTGTCCCATAGGCATGCCCTTTCCCACCATAAAGTCATGGGGCCGAGTTCTGTGCTGAATTTCTCCGCTTGTTAGCCTTGTGGAGCTGGTAGCTGTAGCCTTGCGGGTGAGCGGTACCAGGCTGTGATTAATCTGGCTCTGATCTGCAGAAAAACCTCAGGAAAGTAAGGGGGGGAAAAGCAGTAGCGTTCGGCACGACGGCCACGGGCACCCACGCAGGCAAACAACTCGCCAGCTTGCCCGGAGCAGCAATGACCAGGAAGTGGTGGGGTTTGCATGCACAGAGCCCAGCGCTTCTGTAAAGCAAACAGCAGAGAGAAGAAATCCTTTGCGAGCTGCAGTGGTGAGCGGCGCGTTTTGCAGTGATGCGTGGGGATTCGGGAGGTGCAAGGGCATCCGTGGGAACTGGGTATCTAAATCTCTGGCCCAAAATAAGAATAGCAAATGTCCAGACTTTATTAAACTTCCTCCTAGCTAATCACTGAAAAAGCAAAACCTGCTAACGCAAATCCTTGCCCCCAGATTTCTAATTAATTCATTTTTGAGGCAGCTCCTGCACGGCCAGGGCTGTTGGCACCGAGGGGTCGCTGCTTCGGGAGGAGCCGCTCTCCAGGGCTGCTTGAGTGAGGCTGCAGACCGGAGCTGCAATACAAAAATGAGATTTAAACCAGGCCCCTGGGTCAAAGAGGACGTTGCTGGGTCATGGTGACCCTGGCCTCCATTTTCACCACGCTGCCTGCAGCTGGGAAGATGAAATGCAGAGTGTTGCTCCATTTCTTTGCTTGCTTCGAGCTGCTGTAGTGGTGCATGGAGGGACGCGACCTGCCCAGCCCCGACGCCTGAGCTCACTCTGTGGCATTTCCAGGACCTGGAGCTCGGAAAGCGCCAGCACAGATGGATGGATGGTGGTGGGCAGCGGGCTGGGGGGCCCACGGCTGCTACTGCCAGAGCCTGTCCCACCTCGGCAGCTCCTAAAGCAGATGAGGCTGAAAAAGTGTGAACATCTGAGGCTCGCACGCGCTTTGACTGCCTTCAGAGAGAGGCAAATGCAAGGCTAATTAGGCAAGTGTTGGTTGCAGCAGGTTTCACACACTTTCCTCCCTGAGATTTCCATACACAGGGAAAGTTAGTCACTAATTAAATGACTCAGAAAAGACTAACTGGTCTTCTAACGTGGTTTGTCTTTGGTTTTGCAGTTGGGCGTTTGCGAATGAATGATTCAAAATTTTAAATCTCTTCTTCTTACACTGCTCTTTGCTAAATAAAATGAGTTCCGGAGGAAGGTTACAGAAAGCAAGGGCTTCTGGAGCGGCTTCACTTTATTTTGCAGCTTGGCGTATTATAAAAAAAGGGTTGGAGGGAACCCGCAGGACGTCGCTGCTCCATCCCTTCGCCTCCAAACCTCGCAAAGCAGCGTGTGGGCTCCATGCCGGCAAGACGAGGAGTCCGGGGCTTTCCGAGCTTCTGGAAAGTGTCGCTGGCTTTGCCTGCGTTGCTCTGGGCTCCGTGCGCTGGAGCAGAGGCAGCGGCAGGGAACGGCTGGGAGAGCGGGGCTGGGTGCAGGGCTCGGGGGTTGCTGCAAGATCCCCCTTTGCCTCTCCAGGCCCAGGAGCAGACTGGCAGCAGCAGCGGGGAGCCAGCATAAATCACTGCAAAACTCGCCCGGCCTATATTGGATGCATTAAAAATTAATTACTTAGTTATTTCATACTGAAGGCAAGACTGAGCAATAAGAACCAAATCTTGTCCTCAGATAAAACCATGAGATCAGCCTGCGTGGAGCGGTCTGGGAGCCTTTCGGAGCCTAGAGCTCTGCTTTCCCCTTTGCATAAGCCCGTGCTCAGCACATCCAGGTGAGCGGCTGCACACGCTCAGCCGGGTATTAATGCACAGGTTGGATTTCAGCTGGAACATGTATTTGCAAAGTCAAAGGAAAGCCTCATTTTTTCACCATAAAAGGTAAGGAGCAAAATTCCAGAGCTGAATTTACATGTCCTGCTGCTCCTCAACGTGGGAAAAGAATGCTGTGTCCTCCCACATATCTGCTTCCCATCCCAGGTCTTCCTCCCTCCCTCCAACTTGTCCGTGCAAGTCAAACCTTTTCTGCCATGAGCCAACAATTAATTGTAAGTATATAATAACTGCTCATAAAGAAAGATACATGCAGAAGCCAGGTCTGGTTCCCTCGATGCTTACATAGTTTTTTTTCCCGCTGCATTTTCCAAATTAATTGGAGCGGCCCATACTTTTCACAGGTCTGGGGGGACATCTGGCACAGAAATCTCTTCTGACCTCCTGCCTAATAAATAATGATGGGGAGAAAGGATCATCCAGCAGCCGGGCTTGTTCATGCCACGGTGAGAGGGTTTGAGGGGATATTCCTGGTGGGAACGGGATGCCTGTGTGGGGTCAGCATCTCTGCTCGGGTCCTTGGGGCCAGAGTCACGGCACTGGTCCGCAATTTCATCCCTGTGAAAATCGGCAGGGGATGGATGGTAAATCTTCTCCCAAAACAAAAGGAATTTGGAATGGAGCTTTGGAAGTATGTGACATGGGGAATGGGGAGGTCTTGCAACAGTTTTCTCCTACGGAAATGAGCATGACAGAGAGGGCGATGCGCTGACAATAATTAAAAGCTTCTTTTAGGCACTAAAATGGGTAAATTCTAAGGTTTCTGGAATCTTCTGGTCCAAGTACAAAAGAAACTTACTCTGTTCCTGGTTGTCCTGCCAGTTTTCCAGCGGGACCTGGGGCAAGCCAGTTCAGGTCTCCGTGCCTCTTTCTTTATCTGAGGCTCGTACTAACTCCCAGGCTCGCAAGGGCACCGGGAGGGCGAACCCATTGCCACCGCCTCCGAAAGAGCTCTGGTGCCTTCTGGGAGCCTGGGGTTTGGCTGCAAAGGTGATGGGTGCCTCTGCGGACTCCCTGCCAGGTCCCTGGGTGCTGCCGGCAGGAGCCCACGCTGCCCGGAGCTGCTTCCCCCAGCCCCGCTGCCCTCCCGCTGCCTGGTGGATTCAACCCAACCACGTTGGTCCAAAATGTCAGAAGCACCTCAAGGTGCTTCAACCCCAAAAAGCTTAAAGGCGATGATCAAGGTCTTCAGCCCCAGGGCCTGGCCCTGATGAGCTGGAGATGGATGAACAAAAGCAGGCGGCTTTTTGCCCTTAGGTGGAGGTTGCGGTGCGGCAGGTTGTGTTGGAGGGAAGATGGGGCTTTGTCAAGTGACGCTGGGTTTAATCATCAGTCAATAAATAACAAGAGAAGAATATTTACAAGCTCTTTAGCCGGACAGTACACTGGAGCGTGCAATGCCACACCAAATCCAACAGGAGGGATGACCTGATGCACCAAGGGGCCCATCCAGGCGGTGCTTTGCTGTTTGTCCCCAAGACAAGGAGACACTAAACCCAAGTGACCTGACCCCCCGCACTGGGGAGCAAATCTTTTTAGCAGGGAGCACCTGGGGGGCAAAGCCTGGGCCAGAGGGTCGTGGTGCTCCAGGAAAACGGGGTGCACGCTCAGCTGCTTTTACAGAAAGGGTGGCAGCTCGGAAAGGGCAAGATTTGCACCCGGCGGAGGGTCGAGTTAATGTACCAGCGAGCAGAGCCGGTCCCCTGGGCTTGGGCGAGGAGGGAGGTGGCATTCGCCACACTGGCATCCTTTCCATAGTGCCGGTTTAACCATACCTGGAGCTTGCGGTTGCACCGGACAAGCCGGCTCACGTCCCTGGCAGTTTGAAAGCCGCAGTGAATCAAGCCCAGAGAATTCCCCATTTCCTCGATGGAGGATTTGTTGATTGTGTTAATTTTGGGGACATCAGCGTCTGGCTACCACGGAGAGCAAGGAACTGCGTCTTATGGGGATGGCAGCTCCCAGACCGACGCCAGGGATGTCCCCCCGGGGTGGCGGTGCCACCGGGACGGCTGGGTCAGGAGCACAGTCTGTCAAAGGGCAACACCAGGTTATTCCCTCCTGTGCCAGAGCTTTTGAGCAACACAGCGCCAGCTCCCGATGAAGAAGCCTCTTGGCATCAAGTAACACTGTAATTATGGAAAAACCAGGGGGGGATTTTTCTCGTGTTAAATCCTACCCGTGCCTATGTCCGAGCGGATGTGAGGGGGCTGCGAGAGGCGATAACGTCCGTCAGGAGGTGGTAGGGCTGCCCCTGCACTGTGGTTGAGTGCATTCACGCTCAGCAGGGCCATATGTGGAGAAATCGGCCTTGCTTATTGTGAAACCCTGTTCAAAGTGTTTGCAAAGGCGCGGCGTTGCTTCATCGCTGGGGTTAAGGCCAAGCGGACGCTCTGCCTCTGCCCTCCCGTGCTGCCCGTCCCTTGCTGGCACACGAGCGTGCATCTCCTGTGCCGTCTCTGGGAGCTGCTGATGGAGCCAGGTTAATTTGTCAGCTCCTCTGGATCCCTTCATAGGAGGAGCTTGGTGGCTGGTTTTAGCAATGCCCCTGCAATACCAAAAATAGAGGAGCATCTCCGGGGGAACCACGGTGCTTTGGAGACCACTCGACCTAGGGACTCATGCTCCCTGACTCCTTAAACTTACTCAGCTTTGCAAAATGATCTTGAATTTTCAAGAGGAGATGAGAGGGGTGATTAATAGGGATGTGGAAACAAAGTCGAGCAACTCCCAATGTCTCAAACTCTGGTGGGTATAAGCCAGCCCAAGCATTCCATGGGGAAGACAGAAATCCCCAGGATCCCAGCAAGGAGCACTGAGAGCCTGGGGTACACCACATCCTCCCATGCTGCTCGTGGGTCGTACAAGCCCAGGGGCTCGGGGATGAGCCACGGGTTGAGAGCGGTTTGATTTTGCTGGGAAAGCCCAAGCTTTCAGTCGACTCCAAGATGCCGTGATGAGCACGGGGGAGAGGGACGTTCCCCCCGCACCGGCGGGATGCCAGCCCTCGCGTATGAAGCAGTGCTTCTATTTATTTAAGAGACGCTCCCCCAAGTGCAACACAGGCAAGGAAAGTGGCCTGGGCGAAGAGCCAGGGTGCTAGCGGAGGGATCCCTATCGCTCCTCTTCCTTCCTCTCCGGCAGGTGGGAATCCCCCTCCCAGCCCTCAAGCCCTTCAGCTGTGATGCAGTCGGTGACATCAGCACATTCCCAGCAGCGCTCCCGGGGGCACCTCCTTAGCTTTGCACTGAGTCACCCTTCAGCAAACAAGAAAGATAAGGAAATACATGGCAGCGCTCCAGCCAGCACAGATGCTGGTTTATTTTGAACTACAGGAATGATTTATACACTAGAGGAGGGATACCAGCATCTTCTCCTCCTTAAAGTCCTTTTCTAAAGTCCCCTATTTCTCCCTATTTCACATCATTTTCCTGCGGCAATCCCCTATTGCGTCAAGTACCTTCACTATAGGTACCCGAAAACCAAGGAAGGGCCAAAGCAAATATTTTGCTGAGAATTGAACAGAGCCAAAGCTCCAGAGAGACGAGAAGAGGTTTTGTTTTAGCAGAAAAGCAAACATCATCTTCAGAAGCAAAATGCTGTTTTCCCTCTTGAAACTGCATTATGAAAATGAGGCCGATGCCGTTTGCATTTGCAACGCTAATTTGATGAACTCCAGCGGGTTAATGATATTGCTGTATTTAATTAAAAGCAGTCGTTAGTCTAGCTGAGTCCCTCCTCCCTAGCAAGGGCCTGGTGCTTCAGAAGCGCTGCCGGCCTCTGGCACCGGAGCCCAGCCTCTGGCCAGGAGCGTGGGACAGGATGGTTTTATGGGCTGTACCACCCCGTCCCCTTCTTCTGGTATCCACGGCTGACCCCCCCTGCAGCCCTGCGCCCAGCTCTGGGCCCTCAGCACAAGGACATGGAGCTGCTGGAGCGGGGCCAGAGGGGGCCACAGAAATGCCCCGAGGGCCGGAGCCCCTCTGCTGCGGGGCCAGGCTGGGGGGGCTGGGGGTGCTCAGCCTGGAGAGGAGGGGGCTGCGGGGAGGCCTGAGTGCGGCCTGGCAGTGCTGAGAGGGGCTGCAGGAAGGGGGGGCAAGCTTTTAGCAAGGCCTGTTGGGACAGGACGAGGAGTGATGGGTTTAAACTACAGAAGAATAGATTCAGACTGGCTATAAGGAAGAAATGTTTTACGCTGAGGGTGGTGAGGCGCTGGCCCAGGTTGCCCAGAGAGGCGGTGGAGGCCCCATCCCTGGCACCATCCCAGGCCAGGCTGGACGGGGCTGTGAGCACCCTGGGCTGGTTAAAGCTGTCCCTGGCACTGCAGGGGCTGGGCTGGGTGGGCTCTGAAGGGCCCTGCCCACCCAAACCATTCCATGGTTCTATGATCTTTGAATGCCACCAAACCCTGATGGGCACTGAGTCTGTTGAAGCTGAGGTTGCTTAGCCCCCAAGAACCGAGACAGCGAACGACCACTGCCCCAGATGAAGGTGCACAGCCCCAAATCCCCGTTTCAGCCCCATCCTTTCCCAGGTCAGTGTACGTGCCAGCCCAAGTCTGAAGCGGGGACCTGATTGCCCATGGGGTTTTCTCGGGCACACCGTCAAACTTGGGTTAGGAAACCGGAGGCAAAGGTTTTGCATTTGACGTTCGTGGTGCTGGTGAGACACAGAGGGATGCGGCCACGTGCCTGCGATCTCTGCTCAGCTCCTCTCAAAACTTACTGACACCAAAGAGGAGCCTGAGAGCTTTGGAAATCAGATCATGAGGTAAAAGCCCTGAGCCCTGAGCAGCCGTTCCAGCTGTAGTCCTGATTTCTCTCCAGCCTTCAAATGAGCCAAATGCAATGGTTGCCGTTGCTTTTCCCGGTAAGCATTTCCTGCAGAAAGATCCCGAGCGTGATGTAGCTGCAAAGCGTGAGTCACTGCTTGGGTTACCTGCTACGACATACGTGTTTGCTGTTTCTATTTACACTGCAAACCTCATTTCTGACCTGGCTGTCATCTGAGTGTCTTGTTGATATCTTTGCGCTAAATACCTTCCAGCCCACAGGCATGTGCGTGGTGCCAGCTCAGCCGCGCTTCTGCACTAGGCAGGGAAGCAGTGGTGGGAAAGCTGACTGATGGAAAATCGGAAGAAACTGGCAAATGTCCATCTGTCAAACCTGCAGGTGATGGCTCTGGCTTTCTTCTATGTCCTGAAAACCCTAGGCTTGCTGTGCAGGCTCACCCTGGCCGCTCCGTGGGTTTATGGACAGGAATATTGTGCCATCCCCAGCTCTTGCAAACGGGACAATGCTCCGGCTCGTGGTGATTAGTCCTCCAGTTCAATCCTACATCCCTGCTCGCAGATCAAAGTCTTTACCAAACAGTTGTTTCTTCGCTTGGAAAATACACATGCTCTCTTTTCTCATGTGAGTTCTCTACGTTAATTAAAGTAGGAAAATAATAATCTACTACAAATCAGTGTGATATCCATCCAGGTTCCCCATCTCGTGTCATGTTAGCCGCTGTGATGCTAATCCACCGGTGGGATGCCTGCCAGGAAACCTCGGGGCATGAGTAGCCTTCTTGGGTATCCCGGACACAGGGATCCTTCCTCAGGGACATCCTGCAAGAGCAGTGCTTTAATTCTCATCTCTAAGTTTTCTTTTCCTGCCATTAAGTTAATAACCACATTGTTATGTTAAGTACATCTTCATTTTTGTAGGCGCAATACGCAAAGCATTTAACTTGGTGGAAGATAATAACAATGTATTTTGGTCAGGGACAAACCCTCGTCTGTCTGACGAACACCACGTGAGATCAGGACAGGTGACATAGAAAAGGGGTGAGTTGTTCAGGTATCTGCAAGCTGGTTTTTAGGAATAAAAGCATTTTTGAAAGGGTTCAACCCAAACAACTTCATAGCTGTTAATATGTCTTCGATAATTTAGAGTTACGCACACACTGTTGATATAAATGTGCCTTCATTTGGCTCAGCAGTCCCAGACACAGAGCACCAGAGGATGTCACCCACCCATGGTGGCATCCCAGCCACTAGCAACAGGGCAACATGGCTCCATGGATCCCAACAAATTGTCCCGCTGCACCCTGCGGGGATTTTCCCTTCCAGCCCCTTTAAGTGCGTGCAGAAGAGTTTCCCTTGTCACAGCTCAAGTCTGCATTATACGTTCATGCATTTAAAACATATACAGTCTTGTAATTAAATTCCGGAATATTTTAAGCGCTTCTTGTACTGATTTGAAGGTCTTGTAATTCAATGCAGCATATGTTGCTTTTATAGTAAGCTCGTTTTCTGACAGCTGCCTGCGTGGGTTTCCCGTACTATCTCCATCCTCCCGTCAATGAGCCGCACGCCAGGCGCTGGAGGAAGGCGGGGAGCAGCAGGGGCAGGTGTCATTCACAGACCAGAGCAAAGCACGTTCCCATCTCTGCCCAGGCACAAAATCCTGACGTTTTACCAGCGGCAATGCTAAGGTGAGACTCGGAAAGATGTGAAGACTACATAGCTCTGCATTGAGCGGTTTAATCAGAAAATGGATGGGGGCTGGCATGAATTATGCCATGGATACATGAGCCAGGAAGGGAAAATGAAAGGCGATGGATACTTGAGTGCCATTTCTTCTCTTTTAAGCCCAGGTGGTTAATGAGCACAGTTTCCAAAGCCGTGGCAGGAACGCTAACAGGCAGGTAGCACTGATGACCATGCAAGTGTTAGATTAATGGTTGGACTAGATGATCTTAAAGGTCTTTTCCAACCTAAACAATTCTAGGATTCTGTGATTCTACAATTCTAAGTACCTGACCGGAGCTGGTACACATGCCTCAGCTTCTTCCTTTTTTTCCCTGGAAGAATCTCATCCTCGCCTACCAGCTGGTAAACATTGCTAGTCCTTCCTGTTTGTTAGTGAGGCTGCAAAGCTGACAGCATTGTCTTGGCTCCTCCTCAGGGTTTATGCACAGAGGAGAGCTCTCCTGGGAGCACCTGTGAGGGCAGGGATGCTCCTACGGGACAGGGGACGGTGCCCTTGGAGTGCATCGTTCAAGCCCGTCCTTGTGTGGTGGTTGCCAGAGCACAGCAGCAAGGGGCAGAGCTGTGGTTCCTTACCACGATCCCCAAGATCTGTCATGGAGGGATGACGGTGTGTGAGGGTATTTGGCAGGGCTACAATTCGGAATGATCATAGAATCATGGAATGCTTTGGGTTGGAAGGGCCCTTTAGAGGCCATCCAGCCCAACCCCCTGCAGTGCCAGGGACAGCTTTAACCAGCCCAGGGTGCTCAGAGCCCCGTCCAGCCTGGCCTGGGATGGTGCCAGGGATGGGGCCTCCACCGCCTCTCTGGGCAACCTGGGCCAGTGCCTCACCACCCTCAGTGTAAAAAATTTCTTCTTTATATCCAGTCTAAATCTCCACTCCTTTAGTTTAAAACCATTACTTCTTGTTCTGTCACAACAGGCCTTGTTGTGGATCCTACTGAATAATATAATTAATAATAAATATCAAAAATAAATGACCTACCCAGGAACACAACTGGTTGCATGGGCTCTTCGGGTACCAGAGAGCAATGCCCTCCTGCATCCGACCATCCTCCATGGCCCAGGGAACAGCCTCTCCCACAAGGACATGCAGAAACTCCCTGATGTTAATGCACACTTTAAATTATTGTGAAAGTGCCCGGAGCCATGGGTGAGTGCTTTAAATATAACTCAAAATAGCACATAAAAATGAGCGGCACTCCTCGGTGTCATCCCAAAGAGCTACACCAGGACCTGGGAACCTGCCTGGAGTCAGCCAGAGCGTTCATCACGCTCCCAGTTAAACATCCTTCAGACTTCAGGGGTTTAATGACCCTGGGGGAGCCCCTCAATCTTTTGTGAAGGCCGTGCTGCTCTCGCCCTCGTAGTTGGGAAAAAATCCTTGTGTTCTTGTTTCTCCTCAGCAGCAGCTGGCTCAGCCCTGCGGTATTCGGGGCTGTCGGTCGTGGTGTCTTGTTTCAGACGTTGTAATGTGATGGGCAATGCAGCCCCGAGCCGCAGCCGACTGTTTCCCAATGCACTCGGTGTGAAATTTTCCCATAGTTTGTCAGGAAACTCTTCCTAGCCACTTTTTCTTGGAACCGACTATTAACACCGAACGGAAATCTACAGGCTCCGGGCCAGGTTTCGTAATGCCTCCAGAAGCGATGCAGAGACAGTAGTATTGCGTTTGAAAAGTCGAACAAAAATGATAACCTTTGTGCTCCCTTGTTGTATAAACACGACCTTTCTTTTGCTCTGCATGCAACAAAAATGCTGTGAAGAAACCATGTGGACGCAGCGAGCGCCCAGATAACTTCTTTCACTAAATATCTACCATGTGGGATTGCTGACTGCATGGACAATGCTGCTCTGGAGGGCTGGGGAAGTCTCTGGAAACATGAAGTGCTGGACATGCTGTAGCCCTCCCTACGTACCCCTCCGGCTCCGGGCTCCCACGCGTCTAGGCTTTCCCCAGGAGCACGTCTGTCTGCTAAGAAATGGGAAGGAGTTAAAAAAGGGCAAAAATTTTAACACATTTGGGGAAATAATGTGGAAACAAACTTTTGGCTATCAGAGTTAGATCCCATCCGTGCTCTGGTGTAACTCCACAGGGGAGAGCCATGGTAGGAAGAAGACCTGGGGCTCCCAGGAGCAGCAGGACTTGCTGCCCATGCCCGAGGCACGAAGATCCACAAGGAAGAAATGCCAACGTGCACGGTATGAAGATAACACGGTGTGTCCATAACTCACCCATGGCTTCCAGAAGCTGCTTTTTGTTGTTTGCCTCCGCAGCCCTCACCTTTATATTCAAATTCAGCAGTGGCTAAAACAATAGTTGTTTTGGGGTTTTTTTCCTGGTTAGGAACCACTCCTGCATGCTGCCATTTAAAAATGCATGTCTTGTTACCCTGAGGAGTTCTTGTTGTTGTGTGTCTGAGGAAGAGAAAAGCTGCAGGGACTGGGGAGGGCTGTGGGTATATTTAGACTCGTGTGTGTTTGTCTGCAGATACATGTCCCAGAAGAATTTTCGGTTTGTACCCACCTCAGTGCATCGCCTTGGGACTGAATCAGCGCTTGTTTGGGTGAGATGCAGAGGAAGAAGATACGAATGCTACCAGCCCAAGTCATACATTCATAAGGGGAATAAGCCAGGCAAAAAAAATATTCCAGCCTGGCGTGAAAATCCTTGAAACCAGAGCTCAGGCTGGGCGGCTGAAGCGAAGTAGCTGGGTCAGCATCTGCTGGGGCCAGGCTGCAGGAGGGTGACGGTCCCTCCTGGCTCCCGAGGGCTGGTCCCCGTTGTGCCTGCACGGAGCAGTGGCTGAGGACAAGCCTTTGCAAGGGCGAAGCAGCTGTAAGGCATGCTACACGTACGTATTTCTGTATATCCACACACTCTCTATCAATGCGAGCATTTTCTTCATCTGCTTCATGAAATACCCTGCTACCATCTTTCTTTTGCTGCCCTACCTATTTAGGAGTATAATATCAGAGGAGCCTGTGCTCGGTGCTGGCTGGTGTTTGGGTTTGCCTGCGCTCCTGCCTGCTGGGGAACCATATACCTGCCCTCCTGCCTGCCGGGGGCCATATACCTGCCCTCCTGCCTACTGGGGAATCATATACCTGCCCTTCTGCCTGCCGGGGCCATATACCTGCCCTCCTGCCTACTGGGGAATCATATACCTGCCCTCCTGCCTGCCAGGGGCCATATACCTGCCCTCCTGCCTACTGGGGGGCCATATACCTGCCCTCCTGCCTGCCAGGGGCCATATACCTGCCCTCCTGCCTACTGGGGGGCCATATACCTGCCCTCCTGCCTGCTGGGGGGCCATATACCTGCCCTCCTGCCTACTGGGGAATCATATACCTGCCCTCCTGCCTGCTGGGGGCCATATACCTGCCCTCCTGCCCGCCGGGGGCCATATACCTGCCTTCCTGCCTACTGGGGGCCATATACTTGCCCTCCTGCCTGCTGGGGAACCGTATACCTGCCCTCCTGCCTGCCAGGGATCTGTACCCCTGCCTCCTGACTGCTGGGGGCCAGCACTGTGGTGACCCAGCTCCTGCATCCCCAAAGCCACCGCAGCTCCTTGGTACCCAGCACTCCTGGGGACCCAGCACTCATCACCATCGCTGCCCCGGGCAGCAGAGGTGCGCTGTTTCCTAAGACATTTTGGTGGGGTAGAAAATGCTCTAGCTGGTTTATTTCCTACCTGCTTGCATCTCCGAGGGAGTGCCTTGCAGAGATGGGTTGTTTGACCTCTATCGCTCCGTGGGACATCGGCTGACTTTGGTCGGTCTTTGAGCTGAGACTCGTTTTAAACTGCGTCGAATGTGCGCGCAACGTGTGTTTGAGTGCTCTGCCCTGAGTCCCTTTAAATAACAAGCTGCTGAAACAAGAGACGGAGAAGGAAAATGCGTTTCCAATTCTCTGCCGTTCCCTTTCACTGCAGCCCATTGTGTATTTTGTATCCACCGCCAAATTATTCATGCATTAGGTATCTTCACCACATCAGCTTTATGATGAACTCATAAAACATAAATATGCTGCACTCCAGAGGGATTTTTATTGTGTGGTTTCAGGGTACTTAGCAAGCACTTCATCTGGCCCAAGCTGTGGCTTTCTCGGCAGAGCGGAGCTCCCCGGGAAGGGGGGACAGGGGGGACGGGGACCGGCAGAGTCCATGCAAGGGGTGGCATCACCCGTTGTCGGGTCCCTGTCCCGCAGCATTGCCCTCGGAGCGGCCCCTGCCCCGCAGCACCTGGGTCAATAAACGGATAGGTTTGCCTTTTTATTAATGTACTTAACGCCTCTTTTTTGTAGGTAGATTTAATAGCCACAAAGTTTAATGGGGAGCCATTAAAGTGTAACTGCAGGACATTCAGAGGGCATCTCTAGCACGGGTTGGGCAGCGAGCGCCGAAGGAGCCGTGAGATGTCCCTGGCCAGGACAACAGCACACGGGGTGAAGGAAGACGCCTGGGAAGAAAATACGGGCAGAAAATGAGGAGTGGTGACTTCAGGCAGGGCGTATTCATTAAATGTAATGGAGGAAATGCTGACAAAGCTTTTTTTTGCATTGGAAACTAAGTTAAATGAGGTCTAAGTGTTTTACAAAAAATACATAGATACATGTATACATTGTTTGGATGAAAAATACTCCAAGAATTGTCAGGGTGGGGAAGGCAGGACGGAGCGGGTTAGGCACGCCGGGGGGGCTCAGGCTCCCTTGGGATGGGGAGGGAGGCTTGGTGGGGATAAAGGAGGCAGGGACCACGCTTCGGGCTCATTCAGGCTGCGGCAGACAGAGCTCCAGGCTTTGCAAATGCTCCATGCAGGCGAGGATATGGGATGGTGGTTTTACTCCAGCAGTACGGAGTAGAGCCAGCCTCCTGCCGAGGCAGCAGAAAACCTGCGCTCGAAGCCTCCTATTGCCAGTAAAGGCTTCTGTCAACGACAAATGTGCAAAAGCATTTCAACAATGTTCTTCAAACCACCTCAAAATGTTTTTCTGGGTCTTGTCGGGCTGGAACAAAGCTAGACAGGCTGCCATAAATGCCTCTGAGATGGGAAGCTGCCCTTGTGCCGGGCACACTGCTGAGCAAACCTGCTTCCTTTGCTGTCCCAGCAAATTCCTGCTCTGAAACATAAAGGTGATGTTCCTAAATTAAATTGAGAGTCATCATCCTGCTCCCCTGATGCTAAGCGGAATGTAGCGTTTTATCATAACTTTATTTTAGATTTAGTAATTTCCACGGCCACTTAGCCTCCCTGCAGCAGGCCACCCACCGGGTCCCCATGGCTGCAGTCAAACACACCTTGTGTTATTTATCATATGTGTCTTCAGAAACCCAGGGCGTGGGACACAATCTGCTGTTTCTGGGCACAGTCTGCTGAAGCCTCTGACGTGTTGCTTGTGCCGGGCATGTGTGCGGGGTACACCTAGGCACATACCATGGAGCTGCAGAAAACCATTTCTCCTCTTGCCTCTGCAGCATCGTCCTCCCAGAGCAGCCACTGCGCTGGTCACAGGGAGGAAGGACTAAGGATGCTTTCGGGGATCGCTTCAAAAACTGGTTGGCTCCGTCCTGGGTCTCCCTCCCAGCTGCAGCAAAGCAGCAAAGCTCCTGGGTTTGCAGCCCCACGAGCCCCAAATCGCTCCCAGGACGGGGAGCTGCCACTGCAGGTGTGATGCTTGGGGCTGTGCATGGTCCTGCCTGGGCTCCCTGTGCCGTCCCGTTCAGCTGGCCTGAAATTGGCCCAAATTCATGCCGACATGAACACCACCAAGATGCAGAGTTCAGGAAGGGAGACTGCTGCGGGGTGGCACTGATGAAGGTGAGTGTTAGCATTGTTCACTGCGCTGAGGTTTTCTTGGTTATGGATGAAAAATCTAGCTTCCTTCCAACCTTTGTACGTCTCCACTTCTGTGAACCTGAATTCTACTTTTTAAAATAACTGTTACACATATACGGTGTCCTAAAATATACACCTAACCTACTTTCTTCAAGTTCTTTACCAAAGATGTCAACTTGCAGCTTAAGGAGCGGAGTCTGTGTAGCAGAACATCGCTGGGGGTTGATCTGCTCCTGGAGCAACCTGCTGAGAAGCAGTAGGGCTGCAGAAGGTGAAGCAATGATTTTTTTTCCTAACGAGCTTGTAATGAAATTCAGCATTTGGTTTTGTTTTTGGGACACACATGCAGGCATTCAGGGACTTGTCCAAACCACAGAAGTATGCAAACTCTGCTTGTTAATCCCCCGGGAATGGTCTGCCTTGAAATTTCTGGGCTTTCTGCCTCCCATCCAGCAGTGATGGCCCGGCAGTATCCCATCATGGGGACTGCTGGCTGTCTGGGCTCTGGAAAGGGTGACAACAAAAAACAAACTGAAGGAAAAAAATTTATTCTTTCATAACCTCCAAAGCAAGGCGCTAAGCGTTGGAGAATGTGTTGAGTGTCTAGAAATACTGAGTGGCTCTTGTGGGATTTTTTGTTTCCTTCATCCAGCTCTAATGCTGGAGGTCTCCTCCAAATGCCAGCCGAAGCGGTCATCCCAGGATTTGACTTTCAGAGCCCCTCTGTGTCATGCAGCTGGTGGGAGGCAGATGTCCTCCTTAAAGCTACCTGGCTTCCCAAAATGGAGGTGTAACGTGCCCCAAGCCCAACTGCAGCAGGATGTGGGGTGGGGAGGCAAGCGTGACAGAGTTTAATGGTCCTGCACAAGCTTTCAGTGCCAGGTACGTGGCCTGGGACATCTAAAAGATGTCACATCCCTGGACATCTTTTCAAGGCTACATGAAGCTGGTGGTGCTCATGGTCAATCTGATATGTCCCGGGCAGAGCCTCGGTGCTCCTTCCCCATGCCCCAACCAGCAACACCACCCTGGGGTTCACTTATGAATTGGAGCCACGGGCATGAAGTTGCAATGAGTACGTCTCATTTTTACTTCCCGCATCCGAACTGAGATTTCCAGAGATAAAACCACTCATTTCTGAGTATTTTAAGGCCCTGTTGAAGAGGTTTATGAAGCATTTTCACCCAAGCTGTGGGGAAGAAATGCAGCATTGTGCAGAGGAATAAAGTACAATCTCCAAGGATTGATGAGCATATCCAGAACATGATGGGTTTATCCAGGTCACCTTTTTCATTCGCACCCAGTAAGGAAATTAATGAAGCTCCCAGAGTTATTACCTCTAATTCATGACCTATTAATGGCAATAAAGCTTTAAGAAAGCACAAGAGGTATTATGCTGAAGGGCAAAGGAAACACCGGTGCGTGGTTCTTAGTGGTTTATCTTAGTGATTTGGACTCCCATTTGGGAGAGAGGAATTATGGGGTTTGATCCCTGCTCCAAGGACTGCTCTGCATTTTATTGGGGAATAGCATATGTAATACTGACACTCAAGAAAAATGGTGATTGGGTAATTAAAGGCTGACTAATCTAACTTTATTTAAAAAAATGGATGAAGGAAGGAACCGTCACTGTTACAGAGGTAAATGGAAAATGATATCAAACTGGAGCAAAGGTGAAACAAAGGTTAATTGAGCCTGACTTTGCTAAGATAATGGATCTTTTAGACAAAGGAAATGTGGGAGATTGCATCTAGCTGGACTTCAGTAAAAGCAGGTTGCAGTGGCACGGGGAGGAGGTGGGGGTTTCAAAGGGAGGTAAGGAACTGGGCAAGGGCAGGTGACAGCCAGAGGAGTGGAGCCGTTTCCTTCAAGATCCACATGGAAAGCAACCTTGTTTGGTATTTTCTTTAACAGCCATAACAAGAAAAAAGAAGCGGGGGGGGGAGGGCTGTTGCTGATGAAATTTGCTGATGGCACAAATTCAACAGGAAACATCAATAACTAGAGGGCCTTGAGGGCTGAAATAAAGGAGAGGAGAGGAAATTCAATAGTGTAAAATGCACATGGGATCTCACAATGAAGACTTGAGCCCTACAATAAGAGTGCATCAGTTCAAAATGATTAAGGAGAAGAGGTCTGCCCGGTCACGGGGGACGAAGACCTCCCAGGAGATGCACAAGGATCTCACTAGACCTCATCCGAGACGTTGTACACAACTCTGATCGGGCATGTTCAAGAAAAAATAAGCTCTCCGGGTGCAGGATAGACTACAGGAACTTGGTGCATTTAATCTACCAAAATCTCAGCAAAGTAAAGCATGGGAGAATCTGACTGCTCTCTGTGAAGACGTTTAAGGGCCAGATATTAGGCAGAGGCAAGAAGTTTTTCAAGTCATGGACAAGTGGGAGAACACAACGGGAACTGGAGGAGCCCTTTAAGATCTGAAATAAAACCACCACAGCAGTGAGGTTTCAAAGACTGAGACACTGTTTTGGTGGCCAGTTGTGAAAGCGAAGAAGCCGGCTCCACTCAAGACAGTGGGTGAGTACTTTCTTGGGTGCAGAAGGAGACTATTTGATGTGGTGCCTGCAGTAGCAGAGGACTACGTGATAAACCTGAGGATTCATCAAGTCAGACCAGAAAAACCTGAGATCCTGCCACCCACCCTCGTAGTTGATCTGATCACTGTGTGTGATAACTAACACGCAGAAGGAGGGGGAGTGCACCGAAGGGCTTGATGTTGTCGAGGATTTTGTGTTCCCACGGTCAGCTGGATGGAGGTGAGATCACCACCAAGAAATTTGAATAATTGTCTTTCTAAGCCTGCTGTAGCAGGGCACAGCCTTCCTCCTCCTCCTGTAGCAGCATCCTAAGGGTTGCGTTTTAGATGCTGTGGTCTCAATAACTCCATGATTTTTGAGATTGGGAACAAATTGAAGAATTTATCTATGATAAAACTACTAGCGATCACTTGTTATTTTCCATGTTTTCCACAGCAGCAAATCAGATCAGAGGAACAGGGTTTGGAAGTATTAATTACTTTGGGCAATCAAAGATTTCATTGCAAAGTAAGGCTAGTCTACGGTGTAGATGAAATGCCAAGAGCCCCGTCCTGGGAGCGGGGAGGGGGTACCAAGGAGGTGTGAGGCTCGGAGCCCGAGGCTTGGGAAATGCTGATGATGACATTCAAAAACTATAAACCAAACCTATCTCCTACCTCCACTCACTGGTGATTTGAAATCAGCTTAAAAGCTTGAGTTAATAAGGTTGAGTTCTGCTGCTTTGGTCCCTTCAATGTTTGTCTTTCCCTATTCAATGTGAAAATAGACCCGATCGATTTGCTAATAAAAAAGCCAGTGAGTGGTTGATGACAGTGCTGGAGGACGCATACAGCTACCTTAGGATGGCGAGGGAAAGGCAGAAGGGTGTCCTGTTTAATTGCACGGCTCCTTCCCCTGTGAAGAGGTGTGCATCACCGAGCCAAGGGGCATCCCACAGCCCAGCGCCTCATTTTCCCTTTTCAGGGAGGAACAGGAACTCCTTATCTCTCCAAAAGTAAAATTACACACTTAACAGTGGCCAGTACTTTGATTTTGGTAGAAATTTAAAATCAATAGAAGCATTTTTAAAACTGCAGTGGAATGAGTGGTTTTCAATATATAAGCATTCACCTAATATTGAATTTAAATATCTAATACGATGGTACTCAAAAATTGGGCTCCCAGGCTGGCTATGCACAGGAGCACATCTCTTCCCATATCTCCCGAGGGAGCACGAAGACAACACGCACAAATTGTGATATATTTCTTGGGTCTTTAGATTCTCTTTATTTTCCCGGTAGCAGAAACAACATGGACGTGTTCGTGGTTTCCTGCACCCTCTGGCAACGTTCGCTGGGGACGTTCAGTGCCTGCGGTGCAATGGAAATGCTCCGATGCTGCTTTGCTTCTCCTGAGCAGATGCTGCCGAGCTCCCCTGGCTACCCGTGGCCTCTTCCCTTTGCAAAATGCGCTGTTGCTGAGTAACTTGGCACACCCCCAAAAACGCTTTGCTGGGTGACAGGCAACCGGACCAGCAAAGCAGTATTTTCCCTCGGGCACACGGGACGTCCAAGTGCTCGATGGCCGGGGGTGTATTTCACCACAACCCCCGTTCTCTTCCCGTGCGGGCTGGAGTGGAAGAATAAACACCAGCCGACGTATTAAAATGCAAAGTCAAATGAAATCCTCTGCTTCTTTTAGCTTCATTAAGAGGGCCTTCCAGTTGGGAAATTAAGATGAGCCAATCAAAACCGCATTTGCAAAACACATATTAACAAATCAGTAACTGTAAAAACAGCTATCAAAATAGCTTTTAATGTTTCCAAATTGACTGCAGTGAATGCAGATCATATGGTGCTCAATTGAGTTTAGGAATGAGCTATAATTTCCGCATATTTATATACCAACAGCTGAATCGCGTCTTTCAATTTTTAAGCCTGTGGCTTTCCAGCCACAATAATCCCAGCTCTGAAAACCCTTCACTTCAGTCCAAAACAACAGTGGGCAAAGCATCAGGTGAGGAGGAATCTCAGCCGTGACTTTTTTTCCCCGTAAATTGAAATCGCTGCAGCGATGGAAGAGCTCAGAGGGCAGAAAGCGGCGGGCAGCAGAGAAGGGTTCGTCGGCAGGTCCGGGGATGCTGGGTGCCAACTCTCCCGGCTTGGCTTGCCTCCCCCTCGCAGGGGCTCACCCTCGGGAGACGGGCAGGCTGAGCAGTTTGGTTATGGTTAGGGCGTTGAAGGGACAGTGCTGCTCACTGGCAGCCAGCGACCCGCCTTGGCTGGGGGACAAAAGACTCCCGGGCCAAACCCTCGGATCTAAACACTTCAGCAGCAAGGCCAAGGGCTGCGATCTGCACCCACCTCTGCTCCGGAGGATGCTAAATCCTGCCCCTAAATCCTCCCGAAGGCTGTGGGAACACGGAGCGGAGGGGGTTCGGTTGGGATTTGGCGATGCGTTTGCTAAATGAGCAAAACCAGTCTTTGCAAACAGGTTGATTGCTGCCCACCGGAGCCAGGGCGAGAGGAGGGGGATGGAGAGGAGGGCAGCGCGGTGCCAGCGAAGGGAAGAGACCTCGTTTGTGCAGCGGGGATGTGCCAGGGCTCTGCAGCCTTCGGACGGTACAAGCCCATGCTTAGATCCAGCATCCTCTGAGCCCACACACACACGTACCTAAGGAGTGTATTCCTGCATATATTTTAAGACTAAAATAAATGCTTTTAAATAAAAAACCCACCTGGATGTAATGCTTCTCCACAGCAGAAACATACTGACTATTCCCCAAAGTGTTATTCTGCTTCCTTGTACAGTCTGACCTAGAATAATAACTGCATCGATGATTTTAAACTAAGATACATGACGCTGCCACGCTCGATCAGCAGGGTACACAGAGTATCCTTTAATTTGGAATAAGAAAATAATCCAAATACAGGAATGCTAATGGACCTCCACGAGGAAAAGCCTACCACAAAAGCAAAGAAATGGCCAAATGAGTGCAGCAAGGCAGGGTCTGGCAGAAGCCCGGGGCAAAATTATTTGGGGTGGCTGGGAGACGGACCACGAGGCTGTGGTCTTGGCCAGCAGCTTGCCTGTGATGGGAAGAGCTTGTCTGCACAGCTGCACAACTCCCAGTGGCCTCCTTTATTATAAATTCTTCCATTTTTTATTATAAATAATATATACTTAATAACCCGATGAAATTCTTAACCATAACTCTTCGTAAATATTCTGCGTCTGTAGGTACCTGCACCGAGTGCAGCCCAATATAACCACAAAAACCTGCATTTCCCTGTGCTACAGAAGCCCTTTCTGCAACAGGAATGCATTTATATTTAAAACACAGACAAGGGCAGCCGTGCCCGGCCGTGGTGCCGTACGCTCTCGGTTCCTTTGCTCAATACAACCGTCCTCAGCGAGGGAGAAGAAATCTCATGCTGGAGGAGGTTCAGCCCTTTGCAGGATAGGCTGGCGGGATCTGTTATTTCTGCTAATTTATTTCCAGTCGGCTCCGCGCAAGAGGGATTTCTGCCTGCAGAAGGGCTGGGAACACAACCCAAAGCTTCGATCCGGCTGCGGGATATCAGATTGCAGCAGATTTTTCTAGTTAGAGGGGAAAAAGCCGACTCAGTAGCTCTGTGCCGGATGGCTGGGAAAGGGGAATTCCACCTCCTAAAGGCTTCCTATCAAAACTTGGGGGTTTTAAACTTCCCAGCCCCCAAAGGAAAATATAGTATTTTGATTAATCTTTTGTGTCATCCAAATGAAGAACTTGAGGCACTTTTCTTTATATCTCATTCCCCAGCTGTTTATTTTGTTTAGTGAAAAAGACCCCAAATATCATCAAATCCCATTAAAAATCTAGGCAAATGTTATCAATACTAATTTGGTGAGAAACTGTGATAAAAAAAGAGATGATAAATGTGGTTATGTGCCTTTTGCTCTCTCCTGTTTGCCGGATCAGGCCTCCAAGCAGAAGTCCCATTACTGAAGGACCTTCCTCAAAGACGAGCAACACTTCTTGCTCGCACACCGAGAAACGTGCTACTTGGGAAGCCTGTCTGTCTTTCCATATGTCAATTAACACCCCCCCCCATAGTTACCATAAGTTATCCCAGATAGAGGGAAAACTGGAATTCCCTGGGATCAGGGTGGCAGCGTTTGGGCAGTGCAGATGCCGGCACCGGCATCAGTGCAGCGGTGTGGTTTTGCACCGTCTGAAACTCGGCCTTCTGCACACAAAATGCAAAATTAAAAATACAAGCCGGCAGAAAATGTTTCTGTAAAGAGGAATTTCACGCGGCCGTTCCTTGACTGATGGTAAAGCTGAGGGTAACTTAACGTGGAAGGCTCCCGGGATCCAGGGAGAAGCAACGGAGAGCAAAGCTGGTTCAGGTCACCTGCTCTCAACAAGCAGGACATTTATTTATATTATTTATGAGTTTCAAGGTTGAACTGTAGAACATGTGGTGTCAGACACTAAAGGAAACCCCTCGCTAAGAAGTCATTTTGAAGGCATGACCTACACCGTGCAAAAGGGACGTGAAGCCATTTTCTTAGCGTAGGTAGCACAGCTTTCTTAAAAACTGCCTTGAGTATTTTCTATAAGTCACCTTTTAAACCAGCATCTTGAATTCAGTTTGGGCTTGTGGTTTTCGCTTTCATTGCTGAGAAAAAAAAAAAAAAAAATAGGGAATCTGTAGCTGGGGATTTCTGGGATCAGGCAGCACTGGCGGGGGGTTTGCATGGGGGGATGAGGAGGAGAGGCGGCAGGTCGCCGGCTCCAGGCTGGGGATGCTGCAGAGCTGCCTGGCACCTCAGGCATCCCATGAAACTGAGACAAAACCCTGCTGTCGGCAGCATTTCTAGGAATGTGAATTAAATCCAGGCTTGCAAGGGAAGCTTTTAATTCAGGTCAGCAGAGCTGCCCTGGCCACCGCAGACCAGATCTCAATGTACTCTCTTCCCACCAACTCACCATCAAGTCATCAAGAGTTTGTATTTCTGTCCCGGGCTTCAGCACCAGCGTGTCCCGTACGTGGAGCAGTGCTAATTAACCCAGGGATTCATTTTACCTCCAGTAAGATCAGTTTTTACGGCAGGTCTATTTTGGGAGCAATGAAAAGGCGTCCTCGCTAATGCCATCTCTAACTGGCAGAGGAGAGATGCGGCGGTGGGGGGTGACGGCTGAATCTGGAGCATCTGGCCGGATTCAGGAGATATTTTAAGCGTGCTCCCCCCCCCAACACCCCCTGTTTTGCAGAATTATGTGAATCTTTGCTGCAAAAATCCTATCTAGCGAACCAATCTACCACCGCAGTGGAGCTACCCCGCAGCTGAATCCCATCCCCTATGAAAATACTTATTTATTTAAAAAAAAAGGATATTAATATTAATGTCCACATTCCCATGTGCCATTGGATACAATCAACAATCCTGACCACACTATCAGCCAAGAGATCTTTTGCAATTAGCAGGGATATGGCCGGGACAGCCTATCCCTGCCCCTGGGCATACATTGCCTGTTAGAGGGGCTCAGGTATTACACTTTATATTCTCGCAGAGCGTCTCCCAGCTGGCTGAGGAGCTCTCGAGATGATGTTTTGCCCCCTTTCAATTCATGAATAATGTAGTGACGGGCAGAGCATCTGACGAGAGGCGACAAATGAGTGTCCTCAAATGCGGCGCGTGCAGACAGGATCCCATCAGCTTTCCACCCGCTCGCTCCGCTCCTGATCACCCCTTCAACAGCTTGGGGCTGGCTGTTTGTCTGCGAAGGATGGGAAAACATAAACTCGGAGAAGCATCCTTGAATATAAAAATCAGCATTATCTTCTTTCAGGAGCTTTTGCCAAGAAGCATCAAAATGATTTTTCATTTCCCATTTACCCCAGCCCGTGGTTCAGGTTTCTCTCTATAAAACCAACAATGCATTTACTGAGGTTTGGGGCATTTCTCCCTGTTTTACAGCATAATAAAATAAAATGGGCCCGGTCTTCAGCTGGTATTAATCAATGCAGCACTGCTCAGCGACCCACTGCTGATTTACGCCAGAAGACGTGCGACCTGCTGGTGCCAGGACACCCGGTCCCTTTGCGCCTTGTACTCCTTTTTCTCAGCTTTGCATTTCTATTCCCCATCGCACCCATCGGGTTAGAGAGAGGACTTTGGGGTTGTCACTGTGCTGTCTTGTTTGCTTTCCTGATTTTTAAGCTGCTTATCCAGCTTAAAAGGTGCAAGACGGGTTGCGCCGATCTCAGCGCTGCTCGTCAACACCGGCGAGGGTCTGGAGCATCCCAGCAGCAGCGCAGAGCACTGCTGCAAAGGGGGATGCTGGCAGGAAAACCTCCCCCGAGAGCAACTGACACCATCAAAGAAATCCTCCGGAGAGGATATTTTTCCAGAAGGACCATCCCACGCACGTTCACAGCTGTGTGGAGCTGATGCAGTTGTTGGCACACAACCGCACCTTGACTCAGATGCGTTTTTCCTGTCTGTTCATTGCAGCGTAAATATTGACGCATACCAGGAACATGGCAGCAGATATGACCGAGAAATACACTTTTTTAATTTTTCCAAGCTCTAAAGGCAGGAAAGTACATTTGCATTTTCCAAAGGGGAGCTTAGTTTTTTTTTAAACGCATCTGATCACATCATTGTATCTGCTCTCTTAAAGCAATCAAAACGCAGTAGGTGTATATGGGAGTGAATACCAGTTTTAGTTAATGTATGAAGAACTCACCTTTTCCATTCATGCGGCACATTGCTGAGGTGCGTAAGGATGGCTTGTGTCATGCCTTGCAATAAACTCCCTTGTTTTGCTGCTCTAAAATTGTATGGTCCTCCTGGAACAGTCATGGGTACAAGATGGAGCCGTGGCTCCTGGGTGGGCGATGTGGCAGAGGGAGCCATGTCCAGGCAGAAGGGACTTCCCGAAGCCCTCCTGCCTCCCAAAAGTTGGTGCCTGTTTGTTGTGGCTCAGCCCCAGGCAGCAGCTCAGCACCACGCAGCTGCTCGCTCACTCCCCCTACCCCGATGGGATGGGGGAGAAAATCGGAGGAGTAAGAGTAAGAAACAGTCCTGGGTTGAGATAAGAACAGTTTAATAATTGAAATAAAGTAAAATAGTAATGATAATAGTAACAGTATAATAATGATAATAATAATAACAATGTCCAAAGCAAGTGATGCCCAATGCAATTGCTCACCACCCGCCGACCGATGCCCAGCCAGTTCCCGAGCAGCGATCGCTGCTCCCCGGCCAACCCCCCCAGTTTCTATACTGCCCATGACGCCGTATGGTATGGAATGGCCCTTGGGGCAGTTTGGGTCAACTGTTCTGGCTGTGCCCCCTCCCAGCTTCTTGTGCCCCTGGCAGAGCATGGGAAGCTGCAAAGTCCTTGACTGGCACAAGCAGTACTGAGCAACAACTAAAAACATCAGCGTGTTATCAACATTCTTCTCCTACTAAATCCAAACCACAGCACTGTGCCTGCTACTAGGAAGAAAATTAACTCTATCCCAGCCGAAACCAGGACACCGTTCCATTACCCAGCTCCACATCTCATGGGCAAAAGCAGAATTAACACCAGAGTTGTAAGCAGGGAAAAAAATCCCCGGTGAGTTAGCTGTCTCCAAAGAAGAGTTGCTGCTGTGGGTGATGAGCAGCAAACCCGGGCGTCTTCTCTAGCAGGGCGATGCGGCAGGCAGCTGTGCTCTCGTGACACTGCTGTAAGGTTTTATTTCCTTATATTCATTCCAGATTACACACCATTACTTATCTGCATTTAGAAATGCCTGCAGTTACTCTGGTGAGGCCTCTGGCAGATTTCATTGATGGTTTTGCGGGGGGGAAGAGCATCTGATGGGACTCACTGTCTGACATCGCTCTGTGCCATGACTGTGGTTCACACCGTCTGCATGCACCAATGCAGTAATGGGATGACTTCGTTTTCCCCACGATATTTCAGGTTAAATTATTTTTGCACTATGGGCCTGTGTACCTCAAAACCAGACCTGTTTTTTCTTTATCCTAGGATGGCCTTACTTGTGCAAACCAGTGACAAATCAGCCGGTCCATTCAGCTTTTCTTTTATTTTAACCCAGCTGTACTCATTGCAGCTGTTGACTGCTCCCTGCAGTTTGGTGACCGGCACGGTTCAGCCCTGACCTGGGTGACAGATCTCATATCCCAGCTAAGGGACGAAACGCCTAGATGTCACGCTCGCTTCCAGGGATGGCCCGTTTTCCACCTTTCCCACCAATAGCTACCTGAGAGGCAAAGCAAGGTGGGGTGCGCTGGTGGTGTCCCCATGGGTGGTGGCTCTTGCCTGGACCCCGATGGCAGCAGCAGGGCCAGCAGCCATAAGGAGAGAGGAGCTGCTCAAAATCCTCTTGTATTCCTCAACCAGTAATGTCCCTTTTTTGGCAGGAAAAGTTTTCCACCACTTTTGCAGGCAGGTGCCTGAGCACTGGGGAACTGATGCAATTGGGATGGATGTCCTGGGAGCTGGCATGGTTTGTGCACCAGTGCCAGCCCCAGGGCTGCTCGCAAGCTGGGGAGATGCACGGCCAAGCTTAGCTGAGGATGGCTAAAACGTTTTTCCAAAGCTGGAGGGGTCTTGACCCCTATCTCCAAGTAAAGGGCATGCGGCTGCTTTATTTAATTTCTCAGATGAGCGGGTTGATGTGGTGAGTGAAGAGGAAGATCCTCAGTCTGCTTTTAGATGCTTGACGATGTGAGCAACCAGCCTCTGAAGGGCAAGCCAGAGCAGCCCAGCAAACAGCAGAGGATGAGCCTATTGCACATCTCAAGGGAAAAAGGGGAATAGTGGGCACCTCCAAACCCCGCTGTTGACTTCCCGATGAGTAAATCCAGTTGAAGGTGAGCTGGTGAGCACCAGCTTCTCCATCAGCAATGGGCGGGTGGCTCGCTCCGGGGACCAGAGCTGCGGAGGGATGCAGGAACAGTTTTGGGGGAGATGCCCTACAGCCAGCCACAAAGCTGCCACTGCTTTTTAGTCCTAGGACGTGGATTAACTGACAGTGTCCAAGATACCTTAGCGCTGGACCAAGGGCATCCTAGGCAGAGGCTTTTTTTAACTAGAAGGGACAACTTAAAAATCCTTAGGGCCATCACTAGTCGTGGTGAAATAAATGTTCTTATTTTCTTTCCTTCATGTTACATGTGTTACTGACCTAGCACTATGGTAGGAGATGCATTTTTCAGGCACATTAGGCCAAAATGCCCGATTTTCACTTGCGTTAAGACTGCTTCTTGCCATGGGGCTCAAAGCGGCCCATTTAAATTCACTGAAAGGGTATTTTGCATGCCTAGAGATTTGCAAAATGGCCATTTCTGAAATGAGAATCAAATCTGCAGTTCAAAGAATTTACAGACCTGACCGTGCACCATTAAAATAATTGGTTGTAAACCTCAGTGGGTGAAAACAGGATGGTTCTGTAATAAGAAAAATCATCCCAAATATCCAAGACGAGATCACTCGAGCTGGACAGCTGCAGCCAGGCAGCGCGGGTACCAGCAGGGCTGGCGTGGGTGAATTCCTGGCTGAACTGGCCACCTTGGCTGAGTGCATCCTTGCCTTCACCGAAGCCATGCACCTTCAGATGAGAAGGAATTTGCAGCGGTCCCTGCGCAGCAAAGGCCACAGTCTTGGCTGGTCACCCCTGCCTCGAGCCCCATCCGTCGTGGTGGGTGTCGCAGATATATTTTGGGAAAATAGCCAGTCTTTGATGCAATGTTCCTTTTCCTGCTCTCTGGCTGATGTAATCCAGGGCAAACTGCACTAAATGAGATTTTGAGATGCAGGCTATTAGATTACAGGATATTATATTAAATTATTATTGAAATATTATTGCATTATTGGCATAGGAGCTGAAAGGTATAATGAAGGCATCAAACAAATGTAGGCTGGCCAGAGAGGGGCCTGACTGTGCCTGAAGCTAGGAAACCATGCTAATTAAAACCATTACGACGTGGAGTAATCAGCGTTCGGTACAGATTGATTTTGTTCACCATGCATCCATCGCAAGATCTGGTGGGAACAGCCCCCGCGCTTCAGCCCAGGCACGGCTCTCATCGCCCACCCTGGCCAAGCTACCTAGTAAGCAGATGAATTCAACTAACTGCAATATAACTACCTTTCCATTAGAAAACTAATTTACTATCAGCAAACAGCAAGAACAATTACTGTAGTAAATGACAGCAGTAAATATTTAGAGGGAGCAGGGGCACCCTCTGAGGCATTTGAGCTGCCCACCGCCCGTTGTGCCACTGCGTGGGTGTGTATACATGTCAAACACCACGGAAATCGATAGCAATAATCTGTTTCAATGATGCAGGATCTGTTCTTTTGAATTGCAAATCCTTTGTGTCGCACCTGTGCTGCTATTTTTTTTTTCCCTTTGAGAGAACTGCTCCCATCACATCGTTTGACTGCACTTGTGGTTCCCGGGATGCAGCTCCCAGTGGTCCCTGCTGAAGCCACACCAGGAAGAGCAGCCTTAGTAATTCATTGCTGCCGCATCCGCAGTGGCAGCCAGCTCCTTAAACTGATGTATCGAAGCTCTAAAACGAGCCATAAAACGAGCCCAAAAACCCCCAGTGATGGCTCAGTGGGCCACTGCTGACTGCACTGTGGGCAGGCAGGTGTAGAGACATGGCCACACTTGAGTCATGGACGCTCTCTGTCCAGGGAGAATATTTTGGCAAAAACAAACCAGCCCATGCAGACATTTCCAGAACAGGTTTAAGCAGGTCAAGAGCCTGTATCTCCTGCCTGCTTTCCCCAGGGATGGAGGAAACCAGCACTAGATGATCTCTGGCTGGCCTCTCCCAGCATTTTACCCACACCAGTGGAGACTGGGGGGGAAAAAATCTTCTTTCCAGGGTCTTGTCAGGAGCCTGAGAAGAAATATCTCTGTCATGCCATTGCAATCACAGCCCATTGCTCCAGCTCTTCATGAGAAACGGGTTTTACAGTATTAGACTTCAAGCTTCGCAAGCGAGAAAAAAAACCCTTCCCATCCATGCTGTCACACAGATTTTGGAGAGCGTGATGAGGAGCCAAGTCAAAATATTAGGAGTTTTGCATTATGTGACCTACTCATGCTGACAGACTCGTGAGATGGATGTGATAAAGAGAGCGTCTGCCCATGCAGATTAATGAGGTTAATAGCAATGCATTCCCGAGGAACCGAGGCATGAGGCATCAGGGACAGAGGCGTTCACCTCCACAGGTCTCCCATAACCCCCCGCAGATGATGAAGGGTCCCGCAACATGAAACATCTGTGATAGGACAGGGAACAAGCCTTAGACCTTATGACTTTTCAGATTACCACGGCCTGAGCTGCTTGGTGGTTTGGGGGATGGCTGGTGGCACACGGGTGGCCATGTCATGGGCAGAAAGCTCCCGTGTGTCAAACTGGCAGGTCGAGCACCAAGCGAGCTGGTAGCGGTGGGGTTGTGATGACCACCGGTAGCTCTGGGCGCACACACAAGCCAGCGTGGGGGGAATGAGCGGGCTAGAGAGGATCACCATCTCCAGCCTTGGAGGACATCAAGACCCAACCAGCTAAAGCAGCATGGTCCAGCCCCATAGCTGCTTGGGGCAGGAGGTCCCTTCCCACCTGAATCACCCTATCATCCCCTCAAAGGGCTGGGGACTCTTGAGTCTTGATGAACTCCTCATGCACCTCTTCCCATCAGGTTGCCCGTAACCACACTTTTGAAACAGCCGACATCAATATATCTCCACTTCCACCTGGCATCAAAACACCCTTCAGAGCTCTCCACCCCCCTTCCTCCACCAGCTGCCTTGAAGTGGGTCAGCTTTTGTGCAGCTGGAAGGGGCTGAGGGCAGGCGCAGAGCCACCTGCCTTTCCCTTGCCCCTTTGCTCTCGAGGTCCTTGCCCACCCTGGGTCACTCTGGTTCAGACCCTTCGGACAAGCAAAACCCTTTCAGGCAGGGAAGGAGGCTGTCAGGAGGAGCGAAGCACAGGACTGGTTTGTCTGCAGATCTAAATCATGGAGGCTCTTTGGCATACAGAGATTATTAATGTTTCTATTAGTAGCTCAAATATTTCACTGGCCAGAGCCCATGAAACAAACAATAATATTAACATTTCTAGCTGTTTCCCTTAAAACTTTCCAGTTACTTCAGATAACTAAATATTGTTTCCTCTGCACTTGCTTAAAGAGCAAAGTACAGACTGAGCCATTATATTACAAAGTAATAGGAAACAAGAAAGAACCAAGAAAACCCCTCTCTGGAGATCTTTCCTGCAGATACCGCCGTGTAAGAAACCACGTATGGAGCTGGGTGGATATTTGAGGAGACAGCAAGTCTTGCTTTTTGGCAGGGGAAAGCCTTGTCCGCTCTCCCCCGTTGATGGCCAGGCCACCTGCGCCCACCCATGCACAGCATCTCCGAGTGTGCACACCCGTGTTGTTTCCCTGGTAAACATGTATCCTGAGGCTGCAGGTGGGTCATCACAGCAGGCTGATCATTAAGGCCTAATGATGCTCAAAACATCACAGAATCACAGAACCATGGAATGGTTTGGGTGGGCAGGGCCCTTCAGAGCCCCCCCAGCCCAGCCCCTGCAGTGCCAGGGACAGCTTTAACCAGCCCAGGGTGCTCAGAGCCCCGTCCAGCCTGGCCTGGGATGGTGCCAGGGATGGGGCCTCCACCGCCTCTCTGGGCAACCTGGGCCAGCGCCTCACCACCCTCACTGTAAAACATTTCTTCCTTATAGCCAGTCTAAATCTCCCCTCCTTTAGTTTAAATCCATTATTCCCTGTTGAATCCCCTCCACGGAGCAAGGACAGACACCCAGCGCCTGCCCTTTGGAAATACGCTTCTTAAATAGCTCGTTGCATCAATCATCTCTTTGTAGCGCAGCGTTGACATCGTTCCTTCCCCAAATCCCTCCCAGTGGGTAAAACATGTACTGGGTTACAGGCTAATGGCAATTAAAATGTCTCTCTTATGATTTATAATGTTCCCATAATGGAAATAGCAGAAGTTGCTGGGGCACTGGAACACCCCTGGTACCCAGCGGAGAGCTCTGCTAGTGACATCAGGGGAAACGGGCAAAACAGATGAAGTTGTCCCGTGCTTGGCCAACCCCGAAGAAAAAGGAAATTGTAATAAACTTCAAGGTTAGCCCAGAAAAATACATCTGGGGAAGCGAAAGAGGAAAACTTTTGCCTTTTCCCTTTCCTCTCCAAAACGGACAAGGTGTTTATCCAGATTTAGAGGGGATCTGCACGGATACAAACGAAGGACAGTATCCCCCCCAGTGAGGAGGGAATAATCACCTGCTAATAGTTAATCACAGAGACTTGGGCTGAGACTGATCTCCCTGTTACAGAGACAAAAGCAGGGGATTATGAAAGCATGGGTTTACTCATCAGAACCCCCTTTTATCCAAATAATAACTGAAGGACAAGAAAAGAGACACAAACACAGCTGGGAACCCAGCAATCGCAGCACAGATACTATGATTTCAGGGGGGGAAATTTCTGTGCTCTGATGGAGTTAAAGCTCACCCTGTTATCCAGCCTCTCGTGCTAAAACCACCGCCTGGGCTGCTGAGGCCTGCAAAGCTTGTGGCAATGGGCTATGGGGTAAGAGCAGGACGAGGGGCACTTCCCTGGTGACCCCGCTTGCTTACCTTTCAGCCTCAAGTTTTTGCTAATTTTGCATGTTTTAATTGAGGTAGCAGACTGGCCCGCACGCTCGCAGCTCTCTGAGCACTTACAGGTGGGGCTCTGGTTTAGTCGTGGGCAGAAACAGCGGCACGGGGAAACCGCCCCTTGGCAGAGGGGACATGGTCAAACGTGGGGCTCGCTGTGCTCTGGAACCCTAAAAACTGAAGGCAGATTCGCATCATGGCTTACTCCGACTTTCTGACCCGGAGTTGCTCTTTGCTCGCTCAAGACGGAAGGGAAACATTTCAAAACTCAGAATATTTTTCTGATAATTGCAAAAAACCTGCCACCTAATCAAACTAGCATCCATTTCGCTGGGACAGAGTCTGAAAGCCGCTATAGTTAGACCACAGTGAGCAATTACCCCGTTACCAATTAGCCGTTGTCCCGGGGGGGGGCTCCGGTTTCCCCACATTTGTGGCTGGGATGAGAGCATGAGCCCCCGCATCCCTGGGCCAGCTGGCATCCCCGGACCTCGACTCCAAAACTACGGGAAGGGAGTTTTCTGAGCTGTCACTATTCATCACCTCACTGGGATAGATCGCTCTAAGTTGGTTTTGCTTGTATTTTAATGAGCTCGCAGAGAAGAAAAAGTAGAGGGGGAAAACCAGAAAAAATGAGGGTAATGTAATCAGCTCCTATGTCTGATTATATTATCTCTAAGTATTGGCACAGCAACTTGTTCAGCTGTGACATTTTTCTGCGCAAATATAGAGGTGGAGGCAACACTGCCCTTGGCCGCAGCGTTAAATATTTGCCTACCAGAAATGGGAGCGAGAACCGTGTAAAAGCCGGCTTTTTGTGGCAAAACAGTCTCCAGCCGGAGAGGTGATTTTATTTGTTGCCAATTAATATAAGCTTCTCGGCACGGCTTCAGGTATTGGGGAAAAGAAGGATACGGGCAATTCAAGGTTTCGCCGTGGGTTACGCTGCCCAGGTCCCAGGGGCTGTGGTGGGGTGGCCACGGTGCCTCGTGAGCATCCCTGCCCTGCTCATGGGCTTTGGGTCAGAAACAGGGGAAAAAAAGGCCATAAATGTGTATATTGCTGGGGACGGAGCTGAGCCCCGCGCAGGGACGTGTTGGGTGACAGCCGCGGTGATGCGAGGGGGCGATCTTAGGTGCTTCCCCGCCCAGCGCTGGGGCCGTTTTTGACAGCAGGAGGAAAGGATGGATTTCAGGATCCCAATTCAGTGAGCTGTAGCTGGCAGCAAGCCAGGCAACCGGGCACGCTAGCGTTTATGTTTGCATGTCCGAAATCTGTACTTAATCACCAACACAAGTGCCAGAAGCGTCCGTCGATACGTCTTTCTAATATCTTTCCTTTTTTTTTTTTTTTTCCCCTGTTTTTTCCTGGGCACTTTGAAGAACAGATCCCAGCTGCCAGCTTTTCTGCCTGCTGGAAAGTGTGAGTCAGTGCAGAAACATCTCTGCTGTCTGGTAGGAACGGGGCTGGGAGGGAGAAGCTTTGCCTCCGCTGGACCTCTCCTCCAACGCCAGTTTCTATAAGAACAATCGTATCAATCAGAAGAGATGGGTGTTTCTTTCTTTCTCCTATATGGAGTCACCACACCTGGAAGCGTTCAAAAAACGGGCAGAGGTGGCACTTTGGGACAGGGTTTAGTCTAGTCTACCCTTGACTGGTTTAGTGTGGACTTGGTAGTGTAGGTTAATGGTTGGACTGGATGATCTTGAAGGTCTTTTCCAACCTAAATGATTCTAGGATTCAATGATTCTATGAACTGTGATAATAAAGCAGAATTAATACGCGCCCCTATTAATTTTCCTTTATTACAGGGTTGGGTGCACTTGTGCAGCAGATAGATAAACCCCGAGGCATATCTATAAGGGTATGTATGGTGTACATGATTTCCTGGTATTTATCAGAAATAGCCTGCTATGGACACCGGCCTTTTAAAGCGGACTGTTTCGCCTTATTTCCCAAGTGGCCAGCCCGCTGAAGTCGATAGGAAAGCTTTCATTGATTTAAATGGGATTTTGATCAAGCCCTAAAGCGCTTCCCAGATTTACAACCCTTCTTCTGAACAGCTGGTGAAAAAAAAAAAAAAATCCCAATATCTCTGACCAGAAGGAAATGCCAACACCAAGAGGAGCCTCCGACAGCACCGTCGGACACATCGCTTGCTCCCAATGGCATGGGAGATGTCCCTTCCACCAGTGCTTGTAGGAAAGCCACTGGTGACTTTAGCCCTCTCCTGTTGCCTGTGATACACGGCCTTGGGAAGTGCTAGAAGTAGTTGGATTTAGGTTAATCAGAAAGCTTGCGTTGCAACTTTTTAATTGAAAAATGTCCTTTTTTTTTTTTCTTCAAGCTTGAAAGTTGGCAAATTTCCATGTGCGTTCTCTGAGAAAATGATTATATGATGATTGGCCTCTAATATCATATGATAATACAAAATAATAGACAAAGTCTCAAATCCCAGTCTTCAAATGATATGCAACATTTTTGCCCAAATCGGTGTTTTCTGAGAATTTCAGCAAGGGGAATTTCCCCTGCAGAGGGGGAAAAGCCTTCAGGTTTTTCCTCCATTTCCTTGATACGACTGAGAAGGTGTTTAGATCAACACTGTGGTTTAGAGCTCTATTGCAAGTCTGCAATATTCAGTGTTTCAAGAGGAGGGGCTCCGAACACTGCCCACCTGCCCTGAGGTGATACACAGAAACAGGCTTTTGCATCTCTATTGCTTTTTGCATCAGCTGTGTGTTTATATTTCGGTGCTTTAAGCACTGTAAAATTCAGAGTAATAGCTAGGGATGTAGGAACACGGATGCAGATGAGGAATGTGCCATGGGATGGAGAGACAGACTGTCCTGGATGCCGCTCTCCTGGGCTGAAGGGAACAAGGAGTGGGCAAGGGGAGGGGAAAGGCAGGAGAAAAAGAAATAAAGGAAGGAAAAAAGTGAAGAAGGGGGAAAAAAAAAACACAAACAAAACAAAAATACAGAATGCCCACGGAGTGGTAAGACTGAACATCGGGGAAAGCATAGGTGACAGCTTCTGGCTATTTACGGCTACACCACCCTAACCCGAGGGCGATGCTTCATCAGGGTCTCTCCTGCCCTCATCCCCGTATCTAATTGACATCAGGTCTTTCTGATGAAGCCTTCAGTGATAGCAGGCCCCAGCTCCCCACTTGATGACTTTAAGAAGCTGCTGCTCGCTGGTGCTTGGCCCCTGCTCGTGCTCAATCTGCTGCCTGGCTGCTCCCTGGGCTGCACCTATCCTGCCTGGGGCGATGGCACCAATGCACCACGTTAAATGGGTTAAGATACAGCCTGTTCCTGAGGAATTAAAATTGAAATGACTTGCATTTCTCTGCTGTATCCCAAACAAGTGCTGGGCTGGTTCCACGTACGCCGCATCCCTTGGGTTGCAAACAGCCAGGCTGGTTCTAGGGGCTCCCCACGCTACGGGGGAGATTTGCAGTAAGTGTTGTCTAACATCTGAAGCTGAATTTTCAATCCGTTAGTGCTGGATCTGTCTCCTAGGCAGATCTGAGGGGAGAGATGTCCCTTTCCCAGCGCGGTTCAGAGCACAAGGTACATCCTGAATGAGCAAATTCGGGGAGATGAGGTGAGCCGGGGCAGTCAGGACAGCGCCGTGCTGCGAGAGGTGCTGACAAACACTTGCAGCCGTTCCTTCTTAAGAAAGAAGGAAATTGGTGTTTAAAACTCAACTCCTTACAGCCACGGTCAGGCTGTATGCGTTGATGCACTTGTTTGCTCAAATCTGTACAGCTCACTTGGATCTCCTGGTGTTTACAAAGCTTTTGGAAGCAGCTTGGAGAGGTCTGGCAGCTGCAGGAGGGCTGTCCTGCCGCTGACGGAGCGTCTCGCTGGCCTGCCCTGCGGCCCACAGATGCTCCGACTCCTCTCGGGCCAAACCAAAGAGCTGGCAGCGCTCGGCTCCGACCTGGCCCCCTGCTTGGGTCCCATCCAGATACACGGGGAGAGGCAGGCAAGTTCCGCATTTACATCCCAAAGTGTGACCTCGCGTATCGCAAGCCCTAAAAATCTTGGTTATGTAAAAAATGTTGCGGAAAGACAATTTAAATGGACTGCGATAGAGCTACTTAATTAATATGGTAAGAATTCAAGCCGCAGGAATTAGCATTAGCTTTGGGATAAAACTTCAAAAGTGCTGGCGCACTGATAAAGCTTAAATTTCTTATAGTAATAACAAATCGTGAAATCATTGAATCGATTAGGTTGGAAAAGACCTTTAAGATCATGATCCAGTCCAACCATTAACCTAACACTACCAAGTCCACCACTAAAAGAGTTAAGGGGAGAGTCATAATTGCATGTTTCCTGGCTTGGTGATTGGATTAGTTTTTAATGAAAGTAAAACTAGGAATCATTAAGGTTGGAAAGGACCTCCAAGATCATCAGTCCAACCATCAACCCAACACCACCATGCCCACTAAACCGTGTCCCAAAGTGCCACCTCTGCCCGTTTGTTGAACCCCTCCAGGGACGGGGACTCCATCACCTCTACAAGAAATAAATCAATTGCTTTCTCAGTGGCGATGGATGTGACGTTGCAGCCTCGTTCTTCAGCAGCACACTGGCTCTGAGCACTGAAATGCCCACGCCACAGGAGCCCCCCCATTGCCATCTTTCAGTGTCTGAGTGCAGGGAGGTCATGAGCAGCATTTGCCCGGTGGGACACGTGCTGCCTTCCCTTGGCACAGGACGAGTTGCTGCCCCCAGCCCGGCGTTGCTCTCTTGGAGCCGGGATGCTGCAGGAGGTACCTGGATCCATGGCAAACTGTAGGCAGTGGGAAATAGAGCCCTAAATCACTCTTGACCTGGCTATAGGATTTCAGCTTCAAGTTGCTCAGGGACACTTGAAAATTTTATCACCGAGAATATTTTATAGAATTCACCTTTTAAAACCCCAAAGGACGCTGCTGGCATCAGAAGCTGTGGATGGCTACAGACAACTGGCAAGGGTTTATGTAAAAAGCGGAGATGCTGATTTTTCCCAAAGCTAGCCTAAAGCATTTGATAATCTATAAATTAATGGTACTGATGAGAGGCGGGGGAAATAGATACAGCCCGCATTAATTTCAGTTGCTCTTTAATTATCCACTACACAACCTAAATTACATATTCCTTTCTCCTCTCAGCTCCTGTCGCCTCCTAGATTGAGTGCTGAAGGTGACAACCGATTTAATTCATTTGGCTGATAGTATTTTTATGAGGGTGGTTCTGTAGTTTTTTGAGCTTTTTGCAATAAAGACTCTTGCGTGATGTCAGGACAGGAGTATTGAGGTTGTCCTGTTGGTGTGGATACTGGCCATGGCATGCCGAGCAGCTTGAGGGTTAATATCCCATATCCACCATGCTATAAGTATGATGTTAATCAACAGGTTTGTGTCAGTTCCTGACTTATTTGGGCTTTGTCTTATACAGAAACATATAGCATTAAACTGGAACCTGTGTTTTTGATGCTATCTGCTGTGGTTGGGAAACGCCTTGAGTCATAGAGGAGTGTGCGGTCTGCACTTGACTCCAGCTGAAGCTGGTGAGATTCCAACCTGGGGACATCCTTGGCAGACACTGTGTTCATGTCAATGCACCCAAACCATATAAAATAAAAGGAATGACATCTTGGGGAATGGTAGGTGAGCGTGCAAGTTCAGTGTCAGCGCGGTATTTTGCAGCGGTGGAGGAGGAGTGGGTGGTGGAGGGCAGTGGGACGCTGGTGGGCTGGTGCTTTGCTGGGGAGAGACATGACCATGTGCTGGCCACGTGTTTGAGCAGCCCCAGTAACAGATTACGTACTGCTCGCTACCATGGTCCGAAAATAGATGGTTGCTGTACTTCAGGAGTGTCCCATGAAAGAGAAGGTGAAGCAGTAAGAGCCACACCATCGCTATCTGCTTGAGCGTATGGTCCCCTTTGTAAACGTACACATACATAAATAAATAAAGGCAGTAGGAGACAGCAAAGCAGGGAAATGAGCTGATACAAATAGCGTGTGAAACATGCTCTGGGCAGGTCTTGGTTGTACCAGCATAGGAACATGTCATCCCCCCCCAGTCCTGTCTCGTCAGGAAAGCCTCCCGAAACTGTGGCTGGCTGGGGTCAGTAGAAATAGGAATTCAGCCAGGAATGCTTTGAAGGCAGTGGTCGTAGGCGTGAATCCCAGTTACAACTTGATGTTGGCTAAAGACAAACTCCAGTAAGCCTATTCAGGTTTTCCCAGCAGCATCTCTCTCCCCAGCGAGGCAGAGCCCGGCTTTGCCCTTTGCTTGATCCTTCCCACAGCCACGTTTTCCAGCTGTGTGTTTTGAATGACTCCTCGTAGGCCGCTATTTGCAGAAAATAACCAAATGAGATGCTAGCCACAGCGAGCGAAGAGTGGTTTGACTTTTGCGTGGCAGTCCTGGCTGGGGCTCGGCGTTACGTGGCGTCCAAGATCATCGGTGTGGAGCTGAATGCTCCTGGGAGACTAAAGCATGGAGCAGCCTCTGCGGCTGGGGCGTTAAAGCTGGGCAATGCAAAGACCTTGGCAAGGCATCAGATGTGGCTTCGGACCTTGAAAGCTCAGACAAATGGATTTTGAATCTAAGCACTTCCCAGGGAAGAGCTGCTTCTCCATCCCCCAGGTGAATTGCAGGCATCTGTTTGGTTTTTAAAAACAACTTTCATAAGGCAAAGCCAGAAGGATTCACACAGCTTCAGGCCTTTCCAGAGCATCACAAGGTGCTTACTCAATTCAGAGCCTTGTGGGTGTGAATTTGCACTGCAATTCTCACACACACCCAACCCAAAAGCCATTTCCATGGTCCACAGAGGCCATCTGAGTATTTTCCAGTGTTGTGGCTCAGCCCCAGGCAGCAGCTCAGCACCACGCAGCCGCTCGCTCACTGCCCCTGCCCCGGTGGGATGGGGGAGAGAATGGGAGGAGTAAGAGTGAGAAACACTCCTGGGGTGAGATAAGAACAGTTTAATCATTGAAATAAAGTAAAATAGTAATGATAATAATAACAATATAATAATGATAATAATAATATCCAAAGCAAGTGATGCCCAATGCAATTGCTCACCACCCGCCGACCCATGCCCAGCCAGTTCCCGAGCAGCGATCGCTGCTCCCCGGCCAACCCCCCCAGTTTCTATACTGCCCATGACGCCGTATGGTATGGAATGGCCCTTGGGGCAGTTGGGGTCAACTGTTCTGGCTGTGCCCCCTCCCAGCTTCTTGTGCCCCTGGCAGAGCATGGGAAGCTGCAAAGTCCTTGACTGGCATAAGCAGTACTGGGCAACAACTAAAAACATCAGCGTGTTATCAGCATTCTTCTCATCCTAAATCCAAACCACAGCACTGTGCCTGCTACTGGGAAGAAAATTAACTCTATCCCAGCTGAAACCAGGACATCCAGTAAGCACCTGGGGTGCTGTATTTTTTTGGTACCATGTTTCATCTCACCTCTGCTCTGCATGCAGTGTATTTCCTTAATTTTTCCCACTTGTTCTTGAACTATCGGTGGGTGTGCTTGCTTCTAGCTCTGCCTTTAATCATTTGTATTGCTAATGACTGCCTCGTGTATGCTAATTAACATCCCGTAACATCAATGTATATTTTTACACGCATCCATAAAACGATACATGCTGTTTAACACATTCTGCGCAAGGATATCCCCAGAAAGCAGATGCGGGGCATGTGGCGTAGGCAAACGTGAGATGCCAGCCTGAACTGTGTTGTGGGAACGGGTCGGAGATGATTTATATCTCCCTCAATTGCTAAATGACCTTGCTGATAGCAACCATTAGTTTTGCAGCATTAAATTGCAGGAGACAATACGTTCAATGCCCATACGACAGGACGTATTTCATATGCTGTGCTAAACACATGTTAAAAAAACCAACTACAAGAAACTGAGACGATTTTTCAATTAATAAATATAGTGCATGCCTAGTGACTGAGCATGTAGCACATAAACGGCTGCCATGGCAGAAAGCAGATGTTGGATACTTCGGAAAAATTTTTGCAATTTCTAATTCACTGCAGTGTTCATTTCCATAAGCATTTTGTGGATCTGAGTTTGCACGCCCTTGGGGATGAATCAAAGCCACTCTTCCCCGAGTTTATCTTGGCTGCACAAATGCTTCTGAGCAACTTGGGGTGTGAATTTCTAACGGGAAAGCCGTGGTGATGGTACAAAGGTATTTATGGGGTGAGGTGGTGCCGCTCAGCACGCTGCGGTCGGCCCCCGTCCCTCCCGCAGGACCTTTGCAAGTCTCCCACCATCACTTTTTCAAGGTCAGTTCAGAAGCAAAAGCCAGGAGAGGAGGCAAGCAACGTTTTGAAGACGCCTTGGGGTTTTCGCTGTGAAAACGTCTAAAATTTGACCTTTAGTTTCTGCATGACTCATCCCCTCAGGGGTTAGGTTGGGCTAAGAATATTCCTGGACCTCATGAAGATGATAGGTGGGAGATCCAGAGCTGCCCAGGTGCTGTAGCCAAGGCACCGACCTGGCCTCTAGATCTGCTCCCCGATTCCCTCAGCTTGTCACTTGTCACTCCCAATATCCAAGTTTCTCCATCTGATCTGGTATCCAAAGTGCTTCCTGAAACTCCTGTTATTTAAAGCAGCTTTTTCTATACCTTCGTCCATAAAAGCATCTTTTCTCTGCTTCCTCCATGTGTTACCACATGCCTTTTTCTCAGTATTTTTTTAATTTAACACTGGCTCCTATTTACGTATATGTTTTGAATAGACGTGAAGTGAAACTTATGTCCAAAACAAAAACGTTCTATGGAATGCAATACGTAGATGCCTTGGAGTGTACATCCTAGTGTGGAGAGTTGCCCAGGAAAAAGCTTTTGAAAAAAAATGGAATAAGCGTCTTCAAAGAGCTAGGTGCTGCTCATATCCATGAGCGCGCTGGTTATTTTGACAGGGCTGGCTAAATTAGCTGACAATAACTGAGAAAATAAATGACTCCTGTCTATTTAATTTAAAAATAAATAAAATTAAAAAATAAAAATGAAACGAAAAGCAACCAAATGAAAAGAAAAACACCAGCCCATGAACACTATGATAAAATAACATTTCCAAAGTTTGTCCGAAAAGCAGCACGTTAAGGAAACCGTTGCACAACGAACGAGCATCTTCCTCTGGGTGCTGCAAGCCGGTCCCCACCCAGGGCTGGGGGGGAGCGGGCACCCAGCCAGCCCATGTGGGCTGGCCCCGGTTCTTTTTTTTTTTAGCAAATAAAAGGAGTTAGCTTGGTTTTGACCTTACCTCACTTTTTTTTTTTTTTTTTTAATAGGAAGTCATTATAATCATACAACTGGCAGGTCGGAGAAACATCCCCCAGCTGGAGGCTGGCTTGACAGAATTATGAATTACAGATGTTGCCTGTGCGAGGAGTTGGGTTTCTGAGCGGGGCATGGAGTCCCTGGGGTGGGCTCCGGAGCAGTGCCTGCTGTTTCAGTGAGCCTACGGGGATAGCTTTTTTATTTTCCACTCTAAATTAACTTTTAACCATTTGGGTTTTACCCTGTGTATTAAAGACAAGTAAAATAAGACAGGCAAGGATGAAGCAGAAGAGCCATATCCTTGAGTAGGGCAACTGCTTTGCTGCTCCCTCTCTCTTCTTAATGCACACATGGGAAGTTCCTACAGAAATGTGGCTTCAAAGCTTGGACATCCCCCCAGCAGTGGTAGCACCTCAGACCTTATTGTCAACAGAAGCTGTTAGTCATCAAGGACCAGAGAAAGCAGCAGGCTGAAAATTATTTCATTTGTAATTATTATAGTTAAAAGCATTGCAGCTATAAGAATAAAAAGGGCAGTATAAAATACCGACTTTCGGTCCAATTTTACTGAGGCCAATTTGAAAGCATAGTGATAATTACTCCTTAAATCAGCTCCAGCAGTCCCAAGCTGGAGGTCCAGCCTTTGAGCTAAGCGTAGCTAATGAAGCTCCATGGCTTTTTCCACTCCAAGTGTGTAGTTCATGCTCTGGAGAGCAGAGGTGCTGTCATCTCCATGGCCTTGTCCATAATTCAGTGTGGGTGATTAGACCTCGTTGCTGCCTAATATCCCACTGAGTTTTTAGAAGAAAATTCTATATTTGGGTTGGGGTTTTGTTTTTTTTTCCTATTAGCTTCATGCACAACTACTATTTATTATTCTGTTCATTTTATCCCCAGAAACCACCTTCGACCCCTGGAGATAAGTTTGTTGTTGAGAAAGGATCCAAATATCTCCATGGATGTACTCTGCTGGATGCCTTCCAGCGACTCCCCTTAATTTTTATCGTGGCTCCTGATCCCTAGTTTACCTGATGTCATTTGTAAAGCGTGAGAATTCATTCATAATTTCTGGCAGATCATTAGCACTCATTAGGGTTGGTGCACATGACTTGCATGGGGATCTGGGCTTGCTTGGCATGAAGAAGAGAAGGTCAAGAGGGGATGAGGAGTCTCCTGCTGTTCCTGGCTGATGGGATGTGGTGGAGGTGGGTTACCTGTACCTCTTCAGCCTGGCAGGAGTGCAGGGCTGGTGAGGATGACTCTGGAAATTCTTTTCAACTGTCTTCAGAGGTTTCCAATGCATGGTCATCTGTGGGTGCATGCGTGATTCTCACTGCTCCCGGTGACCCCAGGGTCCGCGAGGATGTTGGGCCATCATGCGTCTCACGTGCCCCTCTCCGATGGGAACACAAGACACATCTGCTTCTTCCCATGAAGCCTCACCTTTGGCAGATCCAGGTACGGGTACGTGGCGCACAGGATGACAAGTAGGCAGAGAGTGTCCCAGGCACCTTTCTTCTGCAGGGCTGGATGGGAGAGCCGCAGGACGGGAGCACCTTTCATTTCTCTCCAACCTCCTTCCCAAGAACTCACGTCCACTTCCCCTATTGCCAAACAGCCAACAAAAGACCCAAAGTTTACATTTTTTCTAGAGAACACTAAAAGCAACAATTTCCTGTGCTCTTATTATCCAGAGACCCTAGCCAGCAAGGCAGGCAGATTTACGGGTCAGAACAGGCTGCCCGTTCCTGCCTGCACCGTGGGGAGCCCCAGCCTGCGTGGGCTGAGGACCAGGGATAATGAGGTCTTCACACTTTAACGAAGCAAGGAGGGGAGGCGTTAGATCCCTCTTTGGCAGCTGGGATGAAATGTGGGCGTGAGGGAACATTAAAGGCTCTGAATGGAAAACAATAACAAACAGAAAAGGGGAAAAAATCCCACCTTGGTTCAAAAAAAAAGAAAAAAAAGAAAAAGGGGAAGAAAAAAAAGAAAGGGGTGGGTGTGCAGGCACCGTCTGATGCTGAACTCAAAGGTTCTTGTTGCCTCCTGCATCCTCTGGCCGTGTCAGAGACTGCTGTGTCTCGAGCACGGGAGGAGGAGGGGAGCAGAGAGCACAGTAAGCGTTGTCTTCGGAGGATGATGATGATAACCGTTCCCGAGCAAGCCCCCTTCCAGGCGGGTTATTATAAGCCACTCACCTCGCTCCCCTTGGCTTTGTTTTGCAAGCTGGTTTGGAAACGAAGCCTCCCATAACCAGGCAGCTCAAAGGCATGTAAATAAATAACACGGAAAACTTGTCAGGACCCTGCAAAGGCTCTTTAGTGTTTTTTTGAAGAGGTCTATTTGAAACCCACTTTGGAAGAGATGGGTGAGAAAAGCTGCTGCCAAAGGGTGATGTCGAGAGCAGCCTCCGGCCGAGGCGGGCATCGAGTCCCCGCCATGCCCTGCCAGATGCTGGGGGAGATCAGCTGCCGCTGCCTGCCCTGCCTGCACCTTCCCCAAAGGACGTGAGACAACGTGGGATGGCTAGTGACCCATGGGACATGCCAGCCAGGGACTGCAGTGGGGCAGGGAGCTGCTGCAGGGGTAGCTGCTCATCCCCAAACCGAGGAGCGGAGGAATGAGGTGCCACATGCCCTCGGTTGATTCAAAATGCACCGAGATAACACACTTCTGCTGGCAATGTGGCAATCGCTTTCCACTTAGGGAGCAAGGAAAAGCCATCCCGCTCAAAACACCTGCTGCACGTCTCTCTGGAAGTTGGTTCTTGGTTCTTACAAAACTCCTGAAGGAGTGAAAAAGAGCAAAAAGCATGGTGAGGTTCGAGGCGTGGTGCAGTTTAGAGTGGAGAACATAGAATCATAGAATCATAGAATCGTTTAGGTTGGAAAAGACCTTTAAGATCATCCAGTCCAACCATTAACCTACACTACCAAGTCCACTCTAAACCAATCAAGGGTAGACCAGACTAAACCATGTCCCCAAGTGCCACCTCTGCCCGTTTTTTGAACCCCTCCAGGGATGGGGACTCCCCCACCTCTCTGGGCAGCTTGTTCCAATGCTTGACCACCCTTTCCGTAAAGAAATCTTTCCTAATTTCCAACCTAAACCTCCCCTGGTGCAACATGGGTTCCTCCAGCTGAACAAAGTCTTTGCACTTTGCTTTACCCAAACTGGTATTTTCCCAGACTTTCACTGTTACTTGGAGCAAGCAATGCAAGGCATGAGTTATAAATCAGAGTGTCCCTGCAAGCCACCTGGGCCCGAGGGGGTCCTCATACACCACTGGCTAAGCCAAAACGAGAGCAGAGGGATGTAGGCAGTATTTCCAGCAGCCCCTTTCCTCTTCATTTCTCTAGTCTGTCTTTACTTGTTTGTCCATTTTTTCTGCACTTTTTTCTCATACTTGCCACCTCCATGGTCTCTCCTAACTGGGCTGCAGTGCCGTAGATGCTAGGCATTGCCTAGACGTCAACACGAGACATAACCCTTGGGTTAACGGAGAGGAAGGGGCAGAGCCCCCCTGCCCGGACGCAAGCTCCTGATACGGGGCTGAGCCGGCTGCAGCTCGTGCCTGGGGCGGCAGAGCTCGGGAACTGGGGAGGAAAGGTGCAGCAGGACTGTGGAGTGCAGCTTAGAGAAAAGAAACCCAAGAAATTTTATAACAGTAAATGACCCAGACGCAGACAAGGGATGGGGTTTCTTTTGTTTCCCTTTAACTTCCCTCCAGTTGGCCCAGAGACCCCTGGCAGCAGCTGGAAACCGAAAAGGATTTGAGACTGAGAGGAGGCACATGAGCCCCCCAGACTGTTTGATTGCTCAACCATTTCTCAAAGATTAGCTTTGTCAAAGCAAGCACTAGGGAGGATAAATCACGTGGATTGAGCTTAGCTTCATCCAGACCGTTCCAGAAAATGACTGAGCCCAAAGCAGGATGGAGATGGCGATTAGCTGAAGCTGCAATATCACACACGAAGGCGTCCCAAGTAGATGAGGAGCGTTTCTTCCGTGCGGTTAAAATACAGGCAGGCACTTGCCCCGTCCAAAAAAATCACTGGCTGAAAGGCGTCGTAGAAATGAGCCAGATGTTCCTCTGGTTTCAAAAGATCATTAAGCAACTATTTTTACACTCCACCCCCCCCCCCCCCCAAAAAAAAAAAACAGCTTCAAGAAGCCATCCGTTTTGTCAGTGCTGTTTGCAGAACCCAGGGCTTAAAGTTAAGAGAAAAAAAAAATAGCATGACGGTGATCTTGAGTATATCTGACCGTGCATGTTTTGTCATCTCATTTACTTGTAAATCCCGGAGCTCTGAGCAGGAGGGAGGTCCCTAGGTTGCTTCAGGAGAGCTGCTGCTCGTGCCCAGAGCCTGCTGCGGGGCTCGGCTCCCCGCGTCCTCCCGCAGACCGTGCTCCGGAGGACCAGTGCCGGGCTGGCCGCATCCCGGTGCAGGGACTCCCAGCAGGATGAGCATTGCATGCTCCTGGCAAACTGCTCCTTAGGAGGAGAGCTGCGACAACCTGCTCTTTCGGATTAGCATCAGGAAGAAAGCATCCTTCGGCTGGGGACAGCAGCCAAGGGGTTAAGCATCCCACACCGAGGGTTCGGCTTTACAAGCATTTTCCAGCACCCCTGCTGTTGTTTTTTATGCATTTCAGGCTTATTAAATGCAGTATAAATACAGCACAGCTCTTCCTTTGCTCCTTCAGACTCAGCCTGTGAGGTTTTTTTACACGGCCACGTGTAATTGCGCTCTGGTTCGCCTTCGCTTTATTTATAGCTGCTGTTTGCAACAGTCCAAGCCCCACGAAGGGCCCATCGCCGTCGCTGCAGAGCTGCGCTGGGTCAGAAACGGGAATTGGCCTTAGGAAAGGGAAGAAAACACGGGGGGTGCGTGGGTTGAACCCTGCTGTTCCCCCAGCCAGCAGGGTAAGAGGCACAGGACGGATCCTGATGGCTTTTGGCATGGGCGCAGAGCATGCTCCAGGACACTGATCCTGCATATCTGCAGGTTCATTTGCTGCCCGCAACCTCACGAGAGGTGAAAATTTTTCTAATTCTTCCTAATTTTTCTAATTAATTTTCTCAGGTGGGGAGCACTGGTACAGATAAATGGGTCTGTATAATCTGTAAAACCTATATAAATACAGATATAAGGTTTGATCAGGGATAGAGCAACCTGGGGCTTTGTGCAGATGACTTTGAAAAGATCTTTACATGTCTTCCATGCACACATTTATTTAAAACCAGTTTCAGTACCAATATTTGTTGGTGCCTTTGAAGGAAAGATCAGTCATCCCAGGTGCACAGGTGAGATAAAAAGTCTGGAGACCAAAGAAATGGTTTTTTACACAGAAGTGATAATTATCTTGGTTTTGACGTGAAAGAAGATACTTGATTTGCCCAAAATCTGGGTCTTTGAGAACCTTGCGGTGAGTGTTTACAGTGGCGTTCAAGATGACCTGTACAAGAATTTAATGTTGATCTGGTCAATAAATAGCTCCTTTCATCCTACAGCAAAGCCAACCATAGCCAGACATGCTGCAGAGAGGAAGAGGAAGAGGAAGAGGAAGAGGAAGAGGAAGAGGAAGAGGAAGAGGAAGAGGAAGAGGAAGAGGAAGAGGAAGAGGAAGAGGAAGAGGCCCTTCTTCCCCTGGCCAGAGGTTTGATGCCATGTTCCACAGGACACCCAGGGAGCTGTTCCCTTGCTCTCACCCAAAATTGGCCCCTGCTCTACCCCACGTCCTTGGTGCCTCTGCCAGCGTTTGCTCCCTGCTGCGATGAACCTGTGGAGTAACACCAGAAAAAAACACAGAAACCTACTGGGACATAATTTGCTGGGTGATTATAAAAATATCTGGGTTATATCACCACGCATTCCAGCTTAGCTAGAGATAATGAAGCTAAATAGCTTAAAGATGGGAAGGAGGTGCAAATAACTTTCTGGTGTTAACACTAACCCGGCAATTCCTAGTGTTCTTTTGCAGCATCACTTCGGTAGGGACACTGAGGTGTAGGGGCACGCCGTCCCATTCATAGGGATGATAAAACGTTGTTGGTTTATGTGGGGAAAGACGGAAAACAGGAGGGTTCTGGCAGCACAAAACCTTTAAACTTCCTGGGGTGGGATGTTAGGAAAAGCTGCGTTGCCAGCGTGGGAGTAGCCTCACGGGAAGCAGGACATGCTCATGGCTCCTGTGTGAGATTGCTGTGGCAGAAGAGACACAAAAGGGAAGGACAGCATTTGGCGGGGGGGGGGGGAATATCCAATAAAAAAGAGGTTATGAATACTTGAACAGCGAGGTACAGAAGAAAAAAATTATCTTCTGCCCTGAGGACTCTCCATTTGCAAAGTCAATAACCATCCCACCGTCCTGCAACGCGGGGCAGCCTGAACTCCCTGGGAAACATGGAGCATCACTTTGCAGGTCCCGCATCCTGGCACAGACACGGCTATATGCAAGCTTAGCCAAGAAATCCTCTCTGATGTTTAAATGCAACGATGCTGCAATGATCAGTGCTTCCACGAGCGCTTGGGCAGAAACCTGAGAGAACTAACTTAAAGGCAATGGCTGTCATTTTTAATACGGTGTTTAGGCACCAAAAATGACCTGAATAGGAAAAGCGACAAAGATCTGTATATGGGACAGGGATTTTCAAGGACAGGCTGGGATTCACAGCGCTCGCCCCTGGGAGAAGCTCCATTTAATTCAGCAGGACTCCTCCTGGACCTTATTCAGTCGTCATTCCCACGTTGGTTCTGCGGAGATCTTTTCATCGAATATGAAAAGAGAGCAAAGAGCTCTCTATTTATGAAGGGTTGTACTGAAATGTAAGAAATTAGTAGTTTCAGACCGGCTGCTGCCGAGACCTACATTTCTACAGGGAGGATATGCGCAAACGAGGAGAGACCAGACATGCGTGCTCCGGCAGGGTTAATTTTAACATCCTCATGAGACCCATCCTCAAGCCACTGCTGAAATTCAACTGCAGCATCTCCTGGGGGAACGAGCAGCAAAGACCGGTCACGGCCACCCACCGCCGTGGCCTGGATGGTGGCTGGGGGGAGAAGCACCGACCGTAACACAGGCACTTACTTAAAATCTCAGCAAAAGAGGCCCAAGGGCCAAAGATGTGCACCCGCAGACACACAGATGCATGCATGTTATGTATATATGGGAAAATCTCGCCTGCGAAGCACTGGTCTTTAACGAGGCGGTTCATTCCTTCTGGGGAACTAAATCCAGATTATTTTATTTGCTCAGCCTTATCTGTGATGCTTAGGGCTTGGCAAATCGCAGAAGACCAGTCTCACGGCATTAGCAGGCAAATAAGAAAAGATGCTTTAATGGCGATACAGGCAAGCGTAAGGCAGGGAGCGATGGAGATGCAGCGGGGGAATTGCTATTATTTGTGTAAGGAAGATTCGGAGCGGCCTCGTGTTGGAAAACAGTTGGAGGTATCTAAATGTGAGGAATACATAACTGGGATTTGCCTCTTTGCCTGGCGGAACCTCTCCCAAAAAATTCATCGTTGCTGTATATAGGGTATGATTCACGTTGGAGGAAATGATGAATTTCAGACCACGCTGCGCATTTCCCTCAGTCCTTTTTATATTGTTTGGTCAAATGATTATTCCATATTCTTTGTTTCAGCTGTGATGAGAAAATAGTAGGTGATTGAATCATTTCCCCTTATCTTCAAGTTATCACATTAAATGCATGCCCAACTGTCTCAGAAATGACTTACTGCATCCAGTTATTGTATTAAAGGCAGCACGGCAGGCTGTGGGTGGCTATTTCAGTACATGCAGTTTTTTCACTATAATTCTCCATTTCAAACATTTTACAAGCGCTGCAGACCGGGGAGGTTCCCAGCCTCCCACTGACTTCGCTAACAGCCCAGCGAGAGCTATAGGATTTCCATTTGCAGGGACTCCCATAATACTCGATTTGAAGAAGTACCCGACTGCCTCATTTTGCAGCAGATGACACAAAGCGACGGAGAAAAAGAGAATAATGTAAAAGGTGGGAAGAGCTCGCTCATGGTGTATGGGCAAAGGTGTTTCGCAGTCGTCAGAAAATCGCTTCCTGACCCTTGTCTTCGACCCCAGGGAGGCGGGGAATGTCACGTGTGGCATCAGAGGGGAGAAAATTCTACTTTCCTTCCTCTTTTATTTTTCCCGTGCTCCTTTCCGGTATGTTTCTGAAGCGCTGGAACATTTTTCCTGCAAAATGACTCTTTGCAAGGACTACCTCACGCTGCCCCAGGAGCCCCACCGACACCCCGCAAGGGGCATCGTTTTTGGCTGCGGCTAGGGAGAACGTAAGAAAAGTAAGAGATTGAGGTATCCCTCTGGAGCAGCTAGCTTGTGCTGCTCTTAGTTAGCTCGCCTTCAAATCTACTTTTTTGGGGGGTTGCCATACCCTTTATTTTTTTCCTCCTTCCTCAGGCGATCTTATTTGCTCCAGCGCTCCTCCCAGCTAATTTGTCCCGTACGTTTGCCACCCCATGCAGCAAACCCCGCTGCCAATGCGCCTCGTAGGCACTTCCTAATCTTTGCAATTATATCCCTCAACTTTTTTCATCCTTCCCGTGCACCTTTACAAACAACTCATCTGCGCAGCCACTTTCCTCCTCACTCGAAGCTTTCCCACGGTGATCCCGCCAGCACCGCAGCTCCCGTCCCCGCCCCTGCTGAAAAAGCTTGTTATCATTTCTGCCTTCGGTACTGCAGCTGGGCATTAAGCTAATAGCTTAAATTATTTTTCCACAATAACGGCCTAATCCTTTCTCTTATCAGTACGGCAGATTAAATTTCCCAAGCATGGTTAGTACCTTGTCCTCTCCCTAATTATACAGAGACAAATTACGCTCCCAGATGAGCGCAGCCTCAGAATTACCAGCGGGCAAAGCCTCAAAGCAAACCCCTGACTTTGAGAGCTTCTTCCTGCTATCCCACCTGGCTAAGACAAGGCAGATGCAGAGCATATTGCGTGTCGACTATAAATACACCCCAGCCTCTCCAGCTGTGATTTACTGAACACTTCCCCATCATTTGCTGATAGCGAGGGGCCATGTTAACCGGAGCAAGGCGGTGCAAATGCCTTCCTTCAACCAAGGGTGAACCTGCTTGGCCACGAATGTTTCCGAGGCAGGATGTGCAGAAATGACTTCCCAAATTAATTACAGCGGAGCGCGAGAGCTGACATATTTCTGCCTGGCAGTCGCACAGTTGGATTCGGCGCTTGCAGCGTCTTCGCAGCTTAATTACAAGCAAAAGATGCTGTTTCTTACAGCGGCTCAGAGCACAGTTGTCCTTATGGTTCGTTCTCTAATTTATCTTAATAGCTGCTATTTTCATTAGCCAGTAAATGGTTCATTACGCTCCTCCAGCCCCAGCCCCAGCGGATGGGACCAGCAGCCCAAGGCTGAGGCTGCGCCGGGGTGAACTTTGTGCCAAACCAGCCCCAGGACCTCGGAGCACGTTACAAAAGCAAACCCACCACTTGTATTTCACTGGGTTAATATCCCATAAACACTGAAAGATTATTCCATGGGTCTTTAAGGAACTTACTTTAAAGCATCATTCACCTGAAAGAGCAGATCAGTCCCTCCAGACTTGTTCTATTTTACCGAGCCTATAACAGGAATTTAATTTAATTTGTAAATGCCTGCCTTCATATGAGACCAGAAACTATTCCAAGGTCTCTGGTAAATATTTACCAGTGTCCTCCTGTGTAAAGACTAAGCATCTTAGAGGGTAAGTGAGCCAAATTTGCCCTTAGTTTATCCATGTGTACACAGAGCGGTCCCGGCATGGGCAGCTGCCGCGTTACAAGAGCCAGGCGCTGATGCCCAGCTGCCTTTAGAAAGTCCTCGGCTTACGTTTGCACTCTCCGGTGCCCCGCGGGATCTGGTTCGGATCAGAGGAACGATTGCACGTCGTGGAGGAGTTCACCTCCCGGGAGGGTGTCTGGGTTTCTCTGGGTGATGGGCGACCCCTCGGCGCAGTGAGCTAGCCAGGCGCGTCGTACAACGTGTGTGGGAAAATAACCCCACGGATTAAAATCCCAGTTAGCACTGCCCTTATTTTTAGTGAGTACTCAAGATGCAAGAAATCGATTTTTTTTTTTCACTTTAAAACGACCTCATGGATGGTGTATCATGCACCAGTACGCATGGTGCTTCATGCAAGTGCAACTGGCTAAGCCCACACTGACGTGGAGAAATTAATATACTAATCTTATAAAGATTTTTAAATGCTAACTTAAGCCGCTGAGAATGGATTACGCTCTCGAAAACCAATCACCACTTTTCTTTAACTAACTGTTAGAGTAGGAGAAATATCTCTAGTGGGGGGGGGAAATCAATGTTTCATTACTAAAAGGCCTTAATGCCATGAGAATATTTTTTGGCTTCTGACACCTCATTAAGCTTATTTAACAACAGCACAATTCATTTGCCTGCCCAGTGCCCACAGACATTCTTAAAATTAAGTAGAGAGAGGGAAAAAACCGAAAATAACCATTTAACATCAGCTTCCCAGCAGGAAAAGACACACCATGGAAATGCAAAATACGGAATAAGATAGAGGGCTACAACACAGAGCATCATTTCATACCAAATCTGTACGTAAATTCCACAGCGTATAAGTATAGAGTTAACCTGCTGCCCAGCCATTTGTAATGGGCACAGAAAGTGTACTATGCCCTGATCTGACTTCTTCAGCCTTTTTTTCAATAATATACAACTTTTTTTATATTTTAGCTTGTGCAGGTCACAGATGTCAGCTTTCTTTAGTATGAAAAATAGTTTCTGTAATAAGTTCACCCTGAACACTTCTTGTTCTGCAGAAAATAAAAATGATGGGAGAAAAAAACTTAACTGCTTCAACTTTTAACTTCTAGTGGAAATGGTACCAGTTTTCAGAAGCACACAACTTCATGGCAGCGTGCATATCTACCAATGCCAATCCACCGAAGGCACAGGCATCACACCCACACACCTGGTGTTTGCAGGATGATGTATCCGACTTGCACGAGTCCTTGTGATTTGCTTTTCATGCTAGGTCTCACCTGAATCTGGTTCTCCCATGAGCACTTCTTGCCCCGTGGAAATGTCAGAGTAACGGTGCTGTGGAAGCCACTGATAACTCTTAGCCCTTATTACAAAATAGTTGAATTTATAGCCTCTGGGTTTGAAGGCATTTGTGCTTTTATGCCTACCTTGGGGGACTCTTTAGCCTCATATCCTTCCTTGCCTGCCCGTGGGTCTCCCCGCTGCTGCCAGGACACACGAAGGGACTCATCTGTGTGTCCATCCCCGGGATGGATGGGAATTTCTTGGCTTACTCATTAGAAACCCTGTTGGTTTTCCAAGAACAAATGGTGAAACACCCCTAAGTTTTGCATCGCTGGCCAATGCTTGAAGCAAAAAAAGGTCTTTGCTGTAACTGCTGACGGTGGTTTTTTCCGGGGACGCCATCTCCTGCACCACTGCTCTACCACCACAGCCCATCACCAGCCAGCCTGGGCGTCCCGGCCGACCTCATGGGGTCCCCCCGCCCCTCCCCAGCCCTGCAGGGTCCCCCCTGCCCACCCCTGCAGAGCTGGCTTGGCACAGAACACAGGCAAGGTTTGGGTGGCCAATGCGTAACCTATGTCCATGCCCAAACCGCAAACAGGGAAAAACCTCTCAAATCCCCAAAGAAACCCAGAACTTCTGTTTGCACCAAATGTCAGGAGCTGCCCCTCCACCTCCATACACGTGATGATAAACGGCTCAAAGTACTCACCAAATTTCCATTTATTATTCACTTTTATCGCATGGAAATGGGGTTAATGCTAAATAAAATGTTCCGAATGAAATGTTCAACACACCGAGAGGAGAAGTGGCAGATGTGGCTTGGTTCTGGGTAGTGCTGTGCCCCACAGCGAGCCCCCACGCCGGCACAGCAGTGGAGCACACGACAAGAGCCATTAGCCAGCAATTTCTGTGCAGGTAATAAAAGAGTTTTATAGGTAAGGGTCTGTGGAGTGCAAAACCAAATTATTGCTGGGCAGCCTTGGAGCCTGATAAGGTTCTTTCTGAAAACAAACCATTAACATATGCTCAATTAGGCTGGCTGTATTGTTACACCACAAGCAAAATGCAACCCCTTCTTGAAATACATAACATCCTTTTAGTTCAAGAACGCTAGCGGGGAAAAAATGTGTTAGCACTAAAGAACTGGGGTAGGGTTTTTTTATCACATCTAAAAATAACATTTATATAACCACCTACCCTGACGTTTCACATCAGCAAGTGGCCAGAACCGCCTCGCTCAGCTGTATTAAAATATGCAAACACAACGGGATTTCAGCAGATTTTGTTCCCTGAAAAAGAATTGCGTAATGCAACCTTTAGAGGCAATAGGAAAGCCAAAGCGGTTTTCTACTGTGGTTAAAATATATCGTACGCAGTGCCTCCTTCGGCAGTTCAGTTATATCCATTGCCTACGATAATTAAATATATCACCTCTGTCGTCCAGTGTTACGCACGCAGCACATAGTGAGGCAATAGCGACTAACCTCTGGCAGAATGAGAAACCACTTAAAGGCAGGAAAACGCATTGGCTCTTGTCTGCTCTCGGCCTCTCCGCACACACAGCAGGCATCTATGAAAAAATAGGTTTTTCTTTCCTTCTTCTTTCTAACCCCGCTCCCTTCCAGACTTGGCGCCTCTCTCAGAAATGTTTAGATCCTAACGAGAAACACCTTTTATCTAAGCACAGTTAATGCAATACAACGCCGATACGACAGGCAATAGCTGACAAGTTTAAAAACAAGACCTCGTTATTTATTCCAAAGATAACCCTGGCGCTGGGGTGCAAAGATGCTTCATTATCTGTGGCACACGCCTCGTCCTGTTTGCAGGTGAATGATGGAATCATAGAATCATAGAATTATTTAGGTTGGAAAAGAGCTTTAAGATCATAGAATCATAGAATCGTTTAGGTTGGAAAAGACCTTTAAGATCATCCAGTCCAACCATTAACCTACACTGCCAAGTCCACACTAAACCAATCAAGGGTAGAGTAGACTAAACCATGTCCCCAAGTGCCACCTCTGCCCGTTTTTTGAACCCCTCCAGGGATGGGGACTCCACCACCTCTCTGGGCAGCCTGTTCCAATGCTTGACCACCCTTTCCGTGAAGAAATTTTTCCTAATATCCAATCTAAACCTCCCCTGGCGCAGCTTGAGCCCATTCCCTCTCGTCCTATCGCTAACCACATGGGAGAAGAGACCAACACCCACCTCACCACAACCTCCTGTCAGGTAGTTGTAGAGAGCGATCAGGTCTCCCCTCAGCCTCCTCTTCTCCAGGCTAAACAATCCCAGTTCCCTCAGCCGCTCCTCATAAGGCCTGTGCTCCAGACCTTCACCAGCTTAACCATGATCTCATGGTTGCACCATGCAGATATGCTCCATCTTCTGCGGCTGCGTGCTCTTATGGGAGGAGAAATGTCCTTTTGCTCCTGCTCTCTGGGCCTTGGGCATCGCCATCTGAATCCTCTTCCCTGTCCGCATGCAGGGTGCTGCTATCTGCGGGGCTGACGGCATATCTTCTCCAAATTACCTGTTTGTCCAGCCACCTGTATATACAGAACCATGATGTTTTGGTGAATTGCTGGGTGCTCCCAGGAAAAGAAAAGAAACTATGTATTTGGGGATGTGCAAGGAAGACTTTGCAGCAGAGGGTGAATGAAGGCCAGGTTCCAGTGTCCAGACATTGTACCTCGGTAGGACAGCGCAGCTGCATTTTGGAGAGGGATGTACTTCTGGCCCCAGCCTTGGCCTTTGTGCTCCAGCTAAGAAAGTGCAAGATGTTCTCTGAGAACATCTACAGATGCTCTCCTCCGAGAAAAGATGTTCTTCTTTGAGAACATCTATAGATGTTCTTCTCTGAGAACAGATGTTCTCCTCCAAGAACATCTACATACAGGAAAACTGAAATGGGAATTCAGTGGTGTTTAGGAAATACCCAGAAACCCAGTTCCCATTTCAGCTTTCCTGTATGTAGATGTTCTGGGAGAAGCAGCTGAGTTGGGTTTGCTCAGTTATATTGAGTTCAGACAGAGGGGAGAAGCCCCATCTCCAGGCAGAAGGGATAGTGCATGGCAGGTGGACCTCCAAACTGCAATGCATTGCTCAAAGGCCCTCTTGGTGCAATGCTGCTGCCTCCAAGGAGCGCTCCTCAGCCCTCTGTAGCCAGCTTCTGCCGACTTACTACAAATCATGTTACCGAGATTGATATTACAGTTATGTAAACATTCATTATTTATCTGTTATGGCCCTTTGAACTGGGTGAGTGCTCCTGGCTTTCCATTATTCCATGTCTAAATTAATCATGGACCATAAAATCAGTTACCATCTATGCGATATCAAAAAAAAAAAAAAAAGATGTAAAAATAGCACTCGTGGTGTAGAAATTTCTTGCCGTGTTCCCTGGATAGTAACTATTCAGGCATCATGCTTCTTCCTCCAGACCTGTGAAATATTTATTGTTTTTTTAAAAAGGAAAAAAAAAATCTCTTCAAATTATCTGTTGCGGCTCTGGGTCCCTTTGCAGCATCCTTTGCCTACTCCACATGTCATGACCCTCTGAGCACATCAGTGCCGCCTTCTGGGTTCAAAACCAGTGTATTGGCCCCCAGACACTATACGAAGACAGGAGGGCTCTGCATTTTTAATAAATGATGTGATATAATGGACACCTCTTCTGACACCTCTCATGCATGCGACATCTCGTTAGGTGGGTGCCTGGGAGCCCCTTTCATGGCAGTTTCCATCTCCCAAACCCTGCACCCAAGACCTGTGCCTTCAACAGCATTTTTGAACAGTTGAGTAACTTAACAGGAAAAGATATATAGATATAAATATAGATATATAAAGGCTGTTTGGCATAAAGATAGGTGATCTGATTTAAGTGTTGGAAAGCTAACTTTGCCACAAAATATTAGCTCGGGGGTTTCACTGATGCAGTTGGAGGTGGGGACAGACTGATGAATTCCACCTGGGAATTGCAGCTTCTGAACAAATCAATGGAAAAGTGAAGGTTTTGAGTAAGATTGTTGAGAAGAGGAGGAGGATGTGCCAGCCTTCCTCTCTAGTGCTTGGGGGTGTGTAACACCCACCAGCTTTGGTGGTGGGTCGGTTCATGTCACACGGCAGGTTGGGGATGGCGATCCCTTGCTGGGTACAGCCAGGAGCCACCGACACCCTGGACATCTTCTGGGGACATCCCACCAGGCGTGCAAAGGGCTAACAGGAGCTCCAGGAGGGCTTTGACACCTTCATCCATGAAATGAAGGAGGTAGCAGCTCCCTTCTGCTTTTTAATAGATTTATACACTTCTTCAGACCCAAATGGCCTGTGCTGTCCATGTGCTGTCCCCGAGGCAGCCGCTTGTTGGAAGCTGGGCTTCCTTGCACTTTTGCTGCCAACAAAAACCATGGTGGGAGAGGAGCTCAGGGAGCTGGTTCTGTGCTGGACACTTCTATTCAGTCCACCTCAGGGCGTCCCCGGGGTGTTTTAAGGCGTGCCTAACCTTTACACACCTCTGCGCTCGCTTGAGGCAGCCCCAAACCTCCCTCATCCCAGCATGCGATGCATGGTCAATAATCCCAAGAGCTGCTCTGATCCAGCATCGCGATTTGAGAGACACGCCGCATCTTGCTAATCTGTAAGATGAAGGCAGGGAGGGTTAAGAAAATGAGATATTTGAAAAAATTCTTTCATTACACTCCTTTTTCAGAGTTGTTAGGATCCATCCACATCAGTTCACGATGTGCAATCAGCAGAGTTAATAAAGACACCACACAGAAGCCCCAATTAACAATGTCATGGAAGTAATTATCTGCACACAGGATGCTGCTGTTAGGGACGGAGTTTTCTGAGGCAGTCAGAAAAGGCTGCTGAGTTAGCAGACCCTCTGTAAGTTTTTTTTTTCTTATTAATGATGCTCCCCATGCTTCAGCAACAGCTGGATGACTTGGGCCACAGCAGATGCCAAAGCCACCCGTCACCTCCACGATGCTGGTGTGGAGCCTCCTCACGCTCTCCTAAGTGAAGGATCAGACGCTCTTGTGGGAATAACTTGGAGATATCCTGCAATATCCCAGCTCTCTCAACTCCAGCTAATAATAACCAGCCTTGCAGCGACTCCTTCCCCTGCCATCCGCAGGTTGCTTCCCCTCGAGCGAGCGGCGCAGCTGAAAGGATGAACTTCTCAGAGCTTTAAATAACCTCCTGGATTCCACCCCCCGGACTTCTCCTCCAGCTGGGAGCCGCTTTCCTGTTTGTTTGTTTGTTCCTTTTTCCTTGCCATGATTTCAGAGAGGAAGGAATCTGGCTTCTACCTCCCCGAAGAGCTCGAAGGCGAGTGGCCTGGGCTAGGAGTGCAATTACTCAGCACTGCAAGCTTTGGTGGGGAATTAAAGGTCAGGGGACTTTTACTGGGTTTTTTTTTTATTCTGGGCTGCCACGGGGTCATGGCTGGTGATAAGCACATGTTAAAAGCCACATTTTCGAAAGCAGTTCACGGTCCTGAACGGAACGTGGCCATGAGAAAGCGAGGGCATGAAAATCCAAGGAAAGCATTATTAACCCTCTCTTTTCTCCTGATTTTACTTTCCTTTTAGATGGAAGAGACTGGTCAAAACCTGGGCTGACATTTAACCGGCTTGGCCTCATGTCGTGTCACGGGTGTGTTGTGGTTTAACCCGGCAGGCAGCTAAACACCACCCAGCCGCTCGCTCGCTCCCCCGCAGTGGGCTGGGGGAGACAATTGGAAAAAAAGGTAAAACTCGTGGGTTGAGGTAAAGACAATTTAATAGGACAGAAAAGGAAGGGAAAATAATGATGGTGATAAAAGAATACACAAAGCAAGTGATGCCCAGTGCAATTGCTCACCTCCCACCGACCCATGCCCAGCCAGTTCCCAGCAGCGATCGCTGCTCCCCGGCCAACCCCCCCAGTTTCTATACTGCCCATGACGCTGTATGGTATGGAATGGCCCTTGGGACAGTTTGGGTCAACTCTTCTGGCTGTGCCCCCTCCCAGCTTCTTGTGCCCCTGGCAGAGCATGGGAAGCTGCAAAGTCCTTGATTTAGTGTAAGCACTGCTCAGCCAAAAGTAAACCATCAGTGTGTTATCAGCATTATTCTCATCCTAAATCCAAAACACAGCACTATACAAGCTGCTAGGAAGAAAATTAACTCTATCCCAGACAAAACCAGGACAGGGTGACAGCTGCTTCTCCAGTGAGCGGCAGAGCAGTCGGACCCTGGACCGCTCCGTGCTAAGGAGGGCATTGCTGGTGGGGGCAAGGCAGGAGGATGCTCTGATCAAAAGATGGGAGTTATTAATGCAAGACGTTTCAGAGGGGCTGGGGGCTTTGAAGTGCTTCAAATTTTGACCTCCTCTGGGCAAAAGGCTGTGAGCAGCAACCAGTCACAACCATCTCGTGTTGCAGATCAAAGAGGGATGTCGGAAAGCGCCAGTTGCCATAGCCACGCTGCCTGTTGCCCGCTCCCCATGGGGGTTTTAATGGCCAGAAGCTGCTGTAGGGACCCAGGGTCCCTGTTCTCCAGCGCTGTGCTCCCTGTGTTGCTGAAGCCTTGTGCAACTTGTGGAAACATCGGAATACTTAGGAAGAAAAATCTAAATTCATTTCTTTCCAGGAAAAAATTCAAACGACACTGAAAGAATGAAATCCCTCTGTAAAATGTCTTTTCTTCCAGTAGCCAACTGTTCATGAAGACCCTCGTCATCCTGCAGCTCTCTGTGCTGCACACATCTTGGCTACAGCAGGAAAAAGTCTAAAAACTGATGTTTATGCCATGACCACTCTCCCCGCTGTGGGTATCACGGTGCTCAGTGCTGTGCTTATGGACTAAAAAGCCTTCAGACCCAAATTTGTGCAAAAAGACAGGTAGAGCGGGGTGGTGGTGGGACCTCTGCATCACAAAGCTCTTCCTCAGAAGCTGTTGGTTTGGGTTTTTAACAAAAAATACCCTGAGGTCGCCTCTCTCCTGGAGGTGGTGGCTCCTTCCCTGTCCAAGTCAGTGCTCTGGGGGGTTCAATGTGTTTGTCAGATGTTTCTGAAAAGCAGCTCCGTCATTAACTTGGCACGGGTTGGAAATGTGGAGGCCGAAGGCTCCAGCTGGAAAGATGGTTTTGATAAATAACCAGCCAACACTTAGCCCAGGGGGTGGGACTGCCTGCCCCCTCCCCTGACCAGCCTGGGGCATCAGCTGCTTGCGGGCGGGTTCCCATCTGTCCTGTCCAACGTCCCCCGCATCCCCCGCTGCTCTCCACCCCGTGCCCGAGGTCAGCTGAGGTTTTCCTTTCCATAGCACGTCGAAATCTTACTGAGGGGGGTGGAATTCTTGGCTTCATGGTGCTGGAAATGAGCTGTTGCAGGCAGGGGTGGCAGGCAGCAGCCCCTGCCTCTCCTGACCCCACGGTGCCGCGCTTCCAGCGCTGATGGATGGGCTAGCCTGAAAAAGCCCCGTCCCGAGCTTCACCAGATGCAAGATTAATTTATTGCACCTGTCCAAACAGAATGCATTTCTATTCTATCTGCATTACTGCCTGTCCTGCAGCGTGATGGAGAGGTTTGGGTGCGCCCACGCTCAGCTGACCTTGGCCCAGCCTGGTGGGTCTGTCCCCCCCGGGGTGGGGGAAGACACACGGACACCGAGCATCGCTGTGTTACAGATGCAGAAGAAAATCCAGTTCCTCGGACTGGGAGGCTGGTCCAGGGGTGTGCGGGGGGAAAGGATCCACCCTCTGCTCCAGCTGAACGGGGAGCACCAGCGGAACAGCTCCCATCAGTATTAATAATAGGCCAGCTGCCTGGCCAAAAAGGACCTGGGGGTGTTGGTCGACAGCAGCTGAACACGGGCCAGCAGTGTGCCCAGGTGGCCAAGAAGGCCAACAGCATCCTGGCTTGTGTCAGGAATGGTGTGGCCAGCAGGAGCAGGGAGGTGATTGTGCCCCTGTGCTCAGCGCTGGGGTGGCCGCACCTGGAATGCTGTGTCCAGTTTTGGGCCCCTCGGCACAAGGAGGACATTGGGGTGCTGGAGTGTGTCCAGAGCAGGGCAGCGGAGCTGGGGCAGGGTCTGGAGCACAGGGCTGGTGGGGAGCGGCTGAGGGAGCTGGGGGTGTTCAGCCTGGAGAAGAGGAGGCTGAGGGGAGACCTGATCGCTCTCTACAGCTGCCTGAAAGGAGGGGGCAGGGAGGGGGTGCTGGGCTCTGCTCCCGAGGAACAGCGATAGGACGAGAGGAAATGGGCTCAAGCTGCGCCAGGGGAGGGTTAGATTGGATATTAGGAAACATTTCTTCACGGCAAGAGTGGTCAAGCATTGGACCAGGCTGCCCAGAGAGGTGGGGGAGTCCCCATCCCTGGAGGGGTTCAAAAAACGGGCAGAGGTGGCACTTTGGGACAGGGTTTAGGGCATGGGGGTGTTGGGTTGGTGGTTGCACTGATGATCTTAGAGGTCCTTTCCAACCTTAATGATTCCTAGTTTTACTTTCATTAAAAAATAATCCAGCCACCAAGCCAGGAAACATCAAATTACTTCCTACCCTTAATTGGTTTAGTGGTGGACTTGGTAGTGTTGGGTTAATGGTTGGACTGGATGATCTTAAAGGTCTTTTCCAATCTAAATGATTCTGTGATTCTATGATTGTATTCCCACCGCAGTCGGCTGCCGTGGGATGTAATGGGAAGCAGCGCACGAAGCACGGGAAGCAGTAGCCCGGGTCTGCCCTGTCCCGGCTCTGCTGGCAGCCCCGACCCCTCTCGGAGCTTCTCTGAGCTGGTTTCACCTTTAGAGCATGGTGATTACTGTCCCAAGGAACAGCGATAGGATGAGAGGAGATGGGCTCAAGCTGCGCCAGGGGAGGTTTAGGTTGGAAATTAGGAAAAATTTCTTCACGGAAAGGGTGGTCAAGAATTGGAACAGGCTGCCCAGAGAGGTGGGGGAGTCCCCATCCCTGGAAGTGTTCAAAAAACGGGCAGAGGTGGCACTTGGGGACATGGTTCAGTCTGGTCTACCCTTGATTGGTTTAGAGTGGACTTGGTAGTGTAGGTTAATGGTTGGACTGGATGATCTTAAAGGTCTTTTCCAACCTAAACGATTCTATGATTCTAATAAGGAAATAATTTGGTGTAGAGCATCTTAATGCGACTGGATTACACGCCGCGGCGCTTGGAGGGACGCATCCTTCAGCGTGAGATCAGCGCGACGGTCCTTCCTGGAGCAAACGAGAGGGGAGCAGGGATGTATATCTGCCAGAAAGTGCTACTTTGCCTTCCTTCCCAGTTTATGGGCCAAAGCCGAGACTCAGCAGGTTTTTGCTCAAGCAAAATTCCCAGTGAGTTCAGTGGGATTTTTGCCTGGTTCAAGATCAAGCCACAGTCCAGGAATTTCTGCCTCTGCTGCGATCCAGCCAGGCTTTGCACAGGAGCTTGTAATCAAACCTTAATGGAGGCTTTTTTTTGGAGAGAATTCAAGTTTATTCCATTAGAAAGGGGTTTAGTCTTCCTTTTCATGGTGGTGGGAAAGAAAAGCTACCCAGCTTCCCCCAGCCAGGACGGCAGCTTCTGATCTCACTGGATTTTAACCTTCACTTGAAGAGAGAAGTTACCAAAGGGCTTCGGAAATGATCGTTCCAGCTAACGAGGGCCAAAGGAGCTCTGGAAAGTGAAATAAGATCATAATTAGGTGAGCGCTTTCCTTTCGCCAGGTCAAGAAATTAGAAATTTCAGCTGGAATTTCAAAGGGAAGAGCAATTAGAGGAAGACGAACTTCTGACCCTGTTGCTACAAACAACAGCTCTGCAGAAGTATAAATGTGCTCCTCTGAGCCAGACAACCAGGTGTGCAGTACTCTGTCCTAAATGACATAAGAAAAATAATAATTAGAAGGGCTAACATCTACAAAACATAGTGTGAAATAGCTTAGTCTTGAGGAATTAAAAAGAAAAAAGGAAGAATTTCCCACAGCATCCCCAGGATGCGGCCCCTCTTCCACACAAAAATCCTCCCGTTGCGTCCTGAGCTTATTTTAACCCATAGATATTGCAAACGCTGCTTCAGCCCAGGATGCAATAACTCCAAACGTGAGTTTGGCAAGCCTGAATAATTCTACGTATATTAGAAAGGACCGAATGCGGCTTTGCAAATTGCACAGAAGCAGATTGTTTTCTGAGTTTTTAAACAAAGCCTGCTGAGCTTTTGAGAGGGGAATGAGTGGAGATCCGTAGCATCTTCCTTGTTGGAAAATGACAGCAAATATGATGTCTCAAAGATATCTGCGCGCTGGTTTTGGTGCTTTACTCGATGTCAGCGACAGGGCAGGACAGAGCTGGGCTTGGGCGACTCTGTGCAGGTGCCTGCAAGGGACCTTCATTCCGGGGACATGGGGACATCCCACGTCCCTGTCCCCATCGACTGCTTTTGCAGCAGAGTGTGTCCAAGAAAAACCCAAAGCTGGACGGAAGAAATCATCTCAGACCAAAGCTGGAAGGAAGAAATCATTTCAGACCAAAAAGTGAAGCCGCCCCAGCTGGGCCCTCTGAGAGAACCTGCCTTCACCACCGTGTTGGAGCAAATCTCTTCTTGCACAAAGCTTACTTTATGTTCTCTTCAGCATTCAGGTCTTTAACTAAAGAAAATACAGCACTACAGAAAAACATGACATTCAGAGGCACTTTTTTTCTTTGGTTTGTTTATCAGCAAGATTAAGATGCCTGGCTGTGGAATAAAGGAATGTCTCGCATTTATTTGTTTCAGGGCATGTGGAGTGCATTTGTTTCCTAGGATGCAAATTCCTTGTTCATGCTCTGAATAAAAATCCCAGTGCCAGGAGACTGCGTCAGATTCAGATCTCTTGGCATCATTTTTGCTATAACTTCATGCACAGAGTTGGGATTTGTTTTTTTCCCCAATATTCTGCCGCTGTGTTTTGTCTCCCAGACGCTTTCCCAAGTTCTCTCTTAAACTTCGTGTCAGCTAATTTCCTTGTTTCTAAATTACCGCCGGCGGCTGTGAGGCTGCGGGGCCAGCTTTTGGGATGTAGGTCACGCCACCGCCCCCCGCGTGATGCACGCGGGCCCCTGCCTGCCTGATCCCCTGCCAAAGCCCAGGCAGCTGCAGGAGCCCCGCGCCCCTTCCCTCGCTCGCCGGCCGGCGCGGACCCTCGCTGCCGAAGCCTGCGGGAAAGGAGGGAGAGATGCACATTTTGGAGCTGACACTGGGGGCACGCCGGCTCCCGCACCCCTCTTAGCCCAAAGCAGGCAAAATTGGGCGTTAAAACGCAATTGCCTGCGGTTTCTAATTTTATTTATTTATCTATCTCTCTCTTTTTTTTTTTTTTTCATTTATATTTACACAGGCACATGTCCCAAAGCTCAGCTACAGCTGTGCAGGGGCTCAAAATCACACGCGCACCAGGGAAGCTGCTGTGCGCAGCGGGCACATCTGGACCATCTCCATTTCCAGCCCTTCTCTATAAGCACCGCGGGCACAAACCCTGCTCCGAAGGCTCGACAGCGGCCGAGCTGCCCCTTCCTCCCCGGGGCAGGCTGGACCCGCTCCCCCAGCTTGGCGCAGGGGCTGCCACCTTGCATCAGCTGCGTCTGGGTACGGCGTGTTGTGACAGGACCGCGTCTGACACGACGCGTCACCTCGGGAGATAATGAGTTGGAAATTTGCGCTAATAATTGTTTTGACTGTTCCCCAGGAATGAGTGGGGTTTTTTTTTCAGCAGAACGGCTTGCACCCGATGTGATTTCCTTAGGGAATTATTATTATTATTTTTTTTTTAGATAGGAAAAACATCAGTTGTGCCTACTAGAGGTTGGGACTTGGTACCTGGCATCCCTGCAGCCTCTCGGGATGGCCCTGGATGCTCTGCGGTGCTCCGGGGAGGCTTTCTCCTAGATCCCAGCTCCTCCCCTCCAAAACCCGCTGCCCCAGCCACCGCCACCTTCCCCACGACCAGGACCCTGATGCCATTGCCACTAAGCAAAGGACTTGTATTGCTGTCCGTAAGCATCCGCGGATGGGCGCAGGGTTGCACCCCATCTCACGGCACAGGGATGCTGCACGGAGCAAACCCCGGGGTACGGGCTGCTGGCACGGGGCGGGGGACATACGGGGGGTTATCACCACTGAATCACAGCGTTTCACTTTGCATCGCAAGGTGCTTGAATCCTCAATTGGCACCAAGCACGTTTGCTTTCTCTCTACCTGCTACAGGTACCCTGGAGATTTTTCTAATGAGCAAAGCAAGCTACCGCGGGTGGATTTTTCAAGTTCTCATAGCTTTACAAATTACATTTGCTCTAGGCAGCCATTCATAATAATCAACTTGAAACCACTGCTAGCACAAAAAAAAAATCTTTGCGTTGTCAGCAATACACCTCTTAAATAGCATACTGCCATCCGTCACAGCTCGCCACAACTTGTAATTTGATTAAACGCGCTCCAAAACGCGGGGCTGGAAGTGCACTTGTCCGCAGTAAGTGGATTTGTGTTCCCCTCTATTAGAAGGCTGTGTGATGTGACTTAACGATGGAAAACACTCATTATGGCAGACACTTGTCAAACACACTGGATCGCAGGAGTCTATTTTTGCCCAGCACCCGTGTAAAAACGCAGTTTCTCTCCATTTGGCTCAGACAGACAGATTCCCACCAGCCAAGCTGCTTCGCGCCTTCTCTCCCCAAAGCGGCACGGCTCCTTCTCGCAAAGGAACACTGCTATTTTGGCAGCCTTAGTCCCATCTAGATTTGGGGGTAGGTTTTCAGAGGTGAGCAGCGCAAGGTGGAGGGACCTCTCCACAGCGCAGGGTAGGACTCAGGACTGGGCTGGAAGGCAGATGCTCACAGCAGCAGGGCAAAAGCTAAAAACAGCTTTTCAGCATCACCAGCTTGGAAAATACCAGGGCTAGCTATTGTGTTCCCAAATGTTTTGAGCAAGAAGATGCCATTTTTGGAGTCAAAATATTTTAATGCGTTTTCTGCAGTTCCCCTGACCTGAGCTGAGCATCTGGCCTGAGTCCTGCTCAGGGCCTGAGAACCCATCCCGGCCTCCAGCCATTCTGCTCCCATCTGGACCACCTCACACGGGCAGTCCCCATCCCCAAAACCCAGCAGATCTGGTCACATCCCAGTTTGGCCAGGCTCTCCCAGCAAGGCAGGCAATCTTCCCCCACGTCTAGAAACAGGTCCCTCCAGTAGCAGCCAAAACATCAATATTAAGACATTTATTCTTTCCCTACTTCATCTTTACAGTTTTACTCCTTCCATAGGAGCTGGGCAGCTTCTCCCATGGAGGTGGCACCGAGCTCACCTTTGCTATCCCATCGCCAGCAGCTGGTTTTGAAAAATGTGAAATTCCCCCATGCACCAAAGTTCCTGTGGCTTCGCCTGGCACAGCCCTGTGCCGTCGCCTATGGGATGCTTCAAAAACCCTTTTCTCCTCAAAATTTCCCGAGAGGGAAAGAGAGATATTAAGCAAACTGAATATAAGAGTATGGGAGGCATTGTTTTAGAGACCATAAAAGAACTTTAATGAGGTCTGAGCTATATAAGAAAGGCTTGTGTTATGAGAGAGCCCCGTCTGGAAGGCTGGCAGGAGCCCACTGTTAACAAAACGCAAGTGTATCTTAAAGCCGCCGCTTTCACATGGCTATTACAGCTGGAGCACGTGAAAAGCCGCACTGAAATTTAAATAAAATATTTAAGGGGCACTAAAAGCAGGCTGAGGCTCACAAGGTTCACGCTTCGGAGCAGGGGTGTTCTCAGTGGGGCTGGGTGGGTGGCAGGTCCCATTTTGTATGCCTTTTCCTCAGGTTTTTTAGCAACTCCAATATTGTTTTGCAATTATGTTTAGCCTTGCAGCAGGAAATCGGGCTGTATTCGTGCACAGGGTGTATGAAATACAGCATATGGCGCCTCACATTTCCCCCTCCTTGAGAAATCACGGTGTTTGATCCAGAGTGGAATAAAAATGTGAGAAAACAGCCTGTGTAGGCAAAGGGAACTCCCACCCTCCAGCCAGCGCAGTGGGGATTTGGGGTATCCAGGGCTTTTCTCAGGTAGAGTCAACAGCATGGACCACGGGACCTTGTCCCCATTGTCACCATCACCCGGAGCCACAGGTTGCTGCACGGAAGCTCCAGGATCTCCCACCTTGGGAAAAGGTCACTTTTTCTCCAACACAGAATTTAATGCAAATCCAAGGGCAACGCAGGTTGAAAACCATTTTAAAAATGGTTATAAATGAACAGGGTATGCAACAATTTCCAGGAAAGCCCATGTTGCCACAGCTTCACTGAAGCGGCAGCTCCGTCATGGGGGACAAGGCTCAGCACAGCCCCCGTTGGTGAGGAAACTATTTCTGCTTCTTGAGATGCCACCAGAGAAGTCACCATTGAAACAAAACGGGAATTTTTCCACAGGATGGTTTTGAACTTAAAATTTTGCCCATGGCACAGAGAAGAGGACATGAGTTTTCTGCTATCTTTAGCACGATCAGCTATTAAGAGTGCATTAGTAGCTGATTAAATGTGACACCCAAGGGCCATTACTAAGGGTCCAGAGCCCTGGGCTCAGCAATGGGCTCCAGAAGCTTGGTCTGACCCCAGGTTTGCATGAAACTGGGTGGGCAAGTGCAGATGTTGAGGCAAATTCAAGATGCCAGCATGGCTTGGGCTACAATTAGCCACCCACGATGTGCCGAGGGAGCTTACAGTGGCACCTCCAGCAAAAGGCCATCTGTTTATTGGACAAATGACAAATATGAAGCACCACAAGAAGTGCTCCCATCTCCCCAGCACAGCTTGCTTGCCAAGCCCTGCAGCTCCGGAGGCAGCAAGGACGATGCACTCCCTTCTTCATCTCACCTGCACCTCCACGGAGGGCTTTTACAGGTGTTAGGCTCATGAATGCTAAACAAAACACGAATAAAAGCAAGAAAATAACACACAGAGGACAGGCAGCATCTTTTCAACAGAAGAACGGAGCAATGATGGCATTATAAGAGGCTCATTTACCCCTTCTGGGTGCTGCACATCTCTTACCGGGAGCTCTAGACCCTCACCGCACCCAACCCACGCAGCCTTCCCACCACCAACACACACAGCTTTGGGTTCAGGAGGGGAAAAAAAACCAGAAAATTTATAATTACTTGGAAAATGTTGCGGCAAAAGCAAGCCAGAATATTAAACGGTTTGGTTTTCCTCTTCAGACAAAACCTAGGAGGAGTTTCTGACCACACGTGCCCTGGCAGAGCCATGTCAGCTCCTAAAAATCCAGAGGTTGCTGCTGCCAGGGCGGCACGGGGTCCCCCCTCTCCGGGGGACCACACTCCAGAGCTGCATGGTCAGGTTTTCCTGGGAAAACTGATCCTCCTCTCCCAAAAACACCTCAGGGAAACATCAGTTTACGACAGTGAAATATGTTATTTTTGCGGTGTTGAAGCCCATTTCAGCTTGACTTCTGAATTTACTTTTGTATAGACTCTTATATTGTTAAGTACAGTGCATATGCCTTAATTAAATAAACTATAGCTCTTGCAGCAATATTTTATCGGGGAAACCCAAACAATTTGTTCTGACATCATTTAACTACTTCTTTCTTTTGCTTTTCCTTGTCAAAATATTCATCCAAACTGGCACATTCTCACCAAGTATTTAGATTTTTGCAGACATTTTTACAACCTATTTGCATTTTTATGGAAAACTCTTCCATCTGTTTATTTCCCTTTTGCAACCGGCTGGGATGACTCGCAGCAGAGAGATCAGCAAAAGCCCGACGGCGCCGGAAAAAGAGCCCGGCCGCCGGCAACGCGCCTTTCCCTGGGCTCACTCCTCGTGCTTTCCCCTCAAAGTAATTTTCTTATCTGCTCGGAGACCCCGCCTGTGAAAATAAATCATTCAAGACACCCATTCTCTGCAGGCTTCAGCGACTAAAACTTGGCAAATTATTTGCAAAGCTCAAAACAAACCCCTTGCTGACAAAGGCGCTACAGAGGCAGCCCAATGTAAACTGCACATTTTTCAGGAACAGTGTGAATATTTTCATAGAATCATAGAATCTTAGAACCGTTTAGGTTGGAAAAGCCCTTTAAGATCATCCAGTCCAACCATTAACCTACACTACCAAGTCTACTCTAAACCAATCAAGGGTAGACTAGACTAAACCATGTCCCCAAGTGCCACATCTGCCCGTTTTTTGAACGCTTCCAGGGATGGGGACTCCACCACCTCTCTGGGCAGCCTGTTTTCGTATAATATGGGTTACTTTGACAAGCAGGGACACCTTTTTCCCTTTTAATACTTATAAAATAGTATATTTGGGACAGGGGGGAATAAAAGCAGGGCTTCAGCGCCCCGGTCCCCTCCTGCGACTTGTCCAGGCTCTGCGCCTGTTGCTACTTTCTCAGAGAAGATAAAGTTCTTGGGGCTATTTCTGCCCTTTTTCTGTACATTTATGTAGTGCCAAGCAGGGAGTAACTCAACCTGTGCTGCTGGTGTTACTTTAATGCATAGATACTAGAGTGATATACACCCCGCTGTATTATTTGCAGAGTAAGAGCTGAGGAAGGGGACGTATCCCCACACAAGGTTTATCTCCCTGGGACGTCGATGTTTACGACGTCTTCCACCAGTGTGAACTTATACGCCCCACTGCACAGTAAAATGCATTTTCAGAAGCAGTGGGTGATAAATTCCTTCTCTGGGCAGCTCCCTGGCCAAATGAAGTATTTGCTGGAATTGCTGCACACTGCCAGTGTTTCATAGCCCAGCTCTCAGGTTTCACTTTGGAAAGATGGCTTATTCTCAGAACCAGGAAAATCTACAATAATTAATGCTAATAATGTGGGGGGTGGGGAAAAAAAGCACATTATTTAGTTTAAGAGGTAGATTACAACCCATGTGCCAAATGATGTGAAACACACTGGCGATTAAACCTGCTGCAAAGCTTCAGCACCCGCCCCGTTCCCTGCAGTGCTTCGGGGAGGTTTCCTGTTCCCTGCAGTGCTTCGGGGAGGTTTTTGCATCGGTTTTGGTGGTGGCAGCGTCAGGCCGGGTGCTGCCGGGTGCAGGCTTTGTGCCTGCAAGTGCCAAACGCCCCTGCCTCAAACCCCGCTCCTGCCCCGGGGGTCTGCGTGCTCCCAGGAGGGAAGTCGGATCACTTGAACGGAGGCAGAGAGAGGCGAGAAAATAAGTAGTGAGAGGTTCTGCTGTGTGCACATGGAAGGTGCTGGGAGCGGGGCCGGGCAAGGGACCCCCCCAGTCCCCATTTTCCCCAACATCGGGCTACGGTGCGGTGGGACGGGCTGTGCCAGCAAAGCCCCCGGGGAGCGGAGACTTCCTCCCCACTGACATGTGCCTGCAGGCCAATTGCGAGTTAATAATCTTTTCCTGAAACCGCTTTATACTTAACGTTTATTTTTTTCCTCTGGCATTGTTCCTTCTTTCCCAAAGGAAATGTCCTAGCCCTTATTGCTCGTGCGTACGGAGAGAGGTCAGCGCAAACGACGCTGTCGCACGGTGTGGTTCTCAGCCCTAACTCACTGCAGATGAAACGAGCAACGCCACATCCGTGCAATTAAACATCTATATCTGCATTGAAATTACATGTGAGGCAGAGTCAAATAGAAGTCCTGGATAGCCGCTTGCAAGAGCTAACCCAGAAAAAAAGCACCTGAATACATTGTTAGGCGCATTTTTCTTCTCTGGGCTTTGCAGAGCGACTCGGACAAACGCAAGCATCATGCTGGAGACCCACAGGAGCGGGGTCCAGACCTGCTGTTGGCCTGCGGGATGGTTATTTACAAGCTTGTTTTCTTCATCTGGAGGTTTTCAGGTACTCTATTGCAGTAAAAAGCTAATGTTTTTATGTTAAGAGATCAAATAAATCCAGTAGTGTCATAGTTTGTTCACAGTTATCTTTTTTAGGCATTCCTGTACCCACAGGTTCACCCCTTCCATTTGCTCACCCCTCCAGCCCACCAGCATCTGCTGAACGGGAGGTGCTGCTGGCCCACCACGATTTATTTTTTAGGTATTCAAAGCTGGTACAACCACTGCTTTTCACCTTTGCCTCACACAGAGGCTGGCGTGCCCGGCTGAGTCCCCCCAGGGACATCTCGGTGTTCCTCACGTGGCCATCAGCCATCACCAGCTTGCAGCCAGCCCTGGCTTGAGTTTAAACATGGCAATTTTGACTTCAGTGGCTGCTTCCTGGCCATGAGCGAGCACCGGGCACCCCCAGCCCAGGGGGTTTGCACCCGAACATGAGCTGCCCCATGGCCTCAGAGCAAAGGGCCATCAGGGCCACCAGCAGTCTCTGAAGCCAGATGCTACGAAAAGGGTAGAGTGGGATGGTCCCTGCGCTGTCCCCACAGCTCGGGCGGCTCCTGGGAGGGCGGTGGACATCACCAGGTACACGCGTCCCCAGTGCCACCCCAAGCTGTGCTCACACCTCTGCCCCCACGCCATGGAGGAGACAGCTCGGTGGCTTCTGTCCCCTCTGCGCGGGATGTCCCTTGCCCGGGAATCCTCTCCTGGGAGCAGTGGGAAATGGCTCAGCCAAGAATAGCCCTTAGCACTGCTGCACTTGCAGCATCCTTTAACACATGGGCTCAATGCAAATGGGAGCTGAAACGACATTCCTTTACATGAAGAAAATCACCTTGGCAATATATAGAATCATTTAGGTTGGAAAAGACCTTTAACATCATCCAGTCCAACCATGAACCTAATACTGCCAAGTCCACCACTAAACCAGTTAAGGGCAGAGGAATAATTAATTGCATGTTTCCTGGTTTGGTGGCTGGATTAGTTTTTAATGAAAGTAAAACTAGAACAGAATCATTAAGGTTGGAATGTATCTCTAAGATCATCAGTCCAACCATCAACCCAACACCCCCATGCCCACTAAACCATGTCCCCAAGTGCCACCTCTGCCCATTTTTTGAACCCCTCCAGGGATGGGGACTCCCCCACCTCTCTGGGCAGCCTATTCCAATCTTGACCACTCTTTCAGTAAAGAATTTTTTCCTAATATCCAACCTAAACCTCCCCTGACACAACTTGCATCCATTTCCTCTCGTCCTATCGCTAGTTCCTTGGGAGAAGAGACCAACACCCATCTCACTACACCCTCCTTTCAGGTAGTTGTAGAGAGCGACAAGGTCTCCCCTCAGCCTCCTCTTCTCCAGACGTTAAGGTCTGGGCTTTGCTCAGGGCTGGACCATGAGATTTGGCTGTGGTCCATGCCCACACGCCAACCTGCCAGGCAGGGGCTCGCCCCATGTGCGATGCAGGATGTGCTCCCGTCTCTGCCTGGAGCCGCAGGTGACATTTGGTGGAAAGACTTGGGCTTACAAGCACAGATCGGAGCTATCAAAATGCCTCTATTTTCATCGATACGGCCCCTATGGCTGAGCTGCACGGCTGCAATGCACCGACAGCCATTTCCCACTGCTCTTGGTTTGGCTCCCTTGCACGGCCAGGTATTCTGCTATGTGCTGAAATAACCTGAAAGACCCTCAAGTACTTTTTCATTTCCACTTGTAACCATTTGCATGATGACAGTCGTCAGATAATAAAGCCCGCGGCCCAAGCGCTGCTCTCAGAAAAGGCACCGCAGCTCCCGCTGAGAGTAATTCAAACCGCAGGTTTGTCTTTATGCGAGCCCGGGCAACTGAGAGTCATTTGGAAAAGATAATCAAAAATCATCGTATAAAATCATGGATGTAATTTGTAGCAAAGAATCCGTTTTGGCTTAACCATAATTTCACATGATCAGGCAAAAGTAGACATACATCCTATTTACAGCTTCTAGGAAATTTCTACTTGCCCAATTCATGTTAAACATATGGACTTCATTTTCTCTCACACCTGGCCATATATATTTGTTATGAAAGGTTCATGACTCTCCGTGTTATGTGACCTATTCCCAAGATGATTAGAGTTAAATGTGTTTCCTGCTCTCCCAAATTCCATATAAACCGAATAAACCAATCCATAGATCCCCAGTGTAATATCCTGAGCCTACAAATACATACACGCAATAAGTCAGGGAGGAGGGAAAATCATATTGCTGCTTTCCATTAACTAGCAGCTGCAAGGGGAAGGTAATGAGAAAAAGAAAAACCCTAGTAATTCTGGGAACAATACAGACAGATATTTGAATTTTGTCTCACTTAGTTGCCCTCAATGAAAGCACTAAAATGTATTTATGCATGTCGCCCTATTACACAGGTATTGCCCCGTTTGTCCTCGCGCTCGGCGCAAGCTCTGCTGTGCCAGCTGGACAAACAGCCAGGGATATCTGCTGGGACGGACACCTTCAGATCAACGCCAATGTCACTCCCCATCGACGCCTGGGCTCTGACAATGAAAGGTCACGCTCAGGCCCTAAAACTGGCTTTCAGGCCCCGGGGGGGACGCTTCTCTGAACGCAGAGCTGATGCGATTGCACTGTGCAGGAAAGGGAGATGCTTTTAGAGCGTCAGCAAATGGTGACGATGCTCTCAAGCAGACCAAAATGCATCGGGGTGTCCAGGCACAATGTCATTGCATGTGTAATAATATATGCAATGATGATGATGATGATGATGATAAAAGAAGAAATAATTTTTTATATATATATACACATACACACAGCTATAGTGGCACATAGCCCAAGCAGGGCTGGTGACCCCGGTCGCTGCTGCTCCTGGGCCATACAGTGACAGCAGTGATGCCAGAAGCAACAGAGATGCAACCTACTGCCTCCCCCCAGAGACCCCTTTGGCTCAGGACATGACCCAAGAGTGATTTTTTTGGTCCACTATACCATATTTATGCACTTGCTGATGTTTTTAAAATTGAGGGCATTGAGATCTATCTGTTCTTATATATCCCGTATGGAAAAGAAAATGAAACATGGTTGGCCTGGGGATGTGGTGGTCTGTGCAGGTCCCACTCATGGGCAACTGCAGAGAGGTCTTCGTGGTGGCCACCTCTGCCCTGGGGTGAGCCCACAGATGTGGCCTTGGCACAGGGCTGAGCAGAAACCCAGCTGGGGCTCAGAAAACCTCTTTGCTTGGCCAGATCTCGCTGTGCATGCTTGAAACAGCTTATTTGGCTACACATGCAAGAATTGGGAATGACTTTTGGGGGGGTGGGAATCAAATAAAAACTCTTGGAGAGGTTGCTTCAGCGCGGGACATCACCCCACGTGCAGCCCCGTGCAAAGGGCACCTGTCGGGGGACGTTGGGGCGGACTGCTGTGGCAGAAATCCCCCAGTCAAGGTTATTGGTGAAGCACTGGCACAGGTTGCCCAGAGAGGCGGTGGAGGCCCCATCCCTGGAAACATCCCAGGCCAGGCTGGACGGGGCTCTGAGCACCCTGGGCTGGTTAAAGCTGTCCCTGGCACTGCAGGGGCTGGGCTGGGTGGGCTCTGAAGGGCCCTGCCCACCCAAAGCGTTCCATGATTCTATGATTCTATGATGGCAGCAGTACTGCAGGCTCAGAGGGCATCAGGAAAGAATCATAGAATCATAGAATCCTAGAATCGTTTAGGTTGGAAAAGACCTTTAAGATCATCCAGTCCAACCATTAACCTAACACTACCAAGTCCACACTAAACCAATTAAGGGTAGAGTGGCAATTTCATGTTTCCTGGCTTGGTGGCTGGATTATTTTTTTAATGAAAATAAAAGCTAAGAATCATTAAGGCTGGAAAGGCCCTCCAAGATCATCAGTCCAACCATCAACCCAACACCCCCATGCCCACTAAACCATGTCCCCAAGTGCCACCTCTGCCCGTTTTTTTAACCCTTCCAGGGATGGGGACTCCCCCACCTCTCTGGGCAGCCTGTTCCAATGCTTGACCACCCTTTCCATGAAGAATTTTTTCCTAATATCCAATCTAAACTTCACCTGACGCAGCTTGAGCCCATTTCCTCTTGTCCTATCACTTGTTACTTGGGGGAAGAGCCCAACACCCACCTCACTACAACCTCCTGTCAGGCAGCTGTAGAGAGCAATCAGGTCTCCCCTCAGCCTCCTCTTCTCCAGGCTGAACAACCCCAGCTCCCTCAGCCGCTCCTCATAAAGCCTGTGCTCCAGACCCTTCCCCAGCCTTGTTGCCCTAAAAGCATCATCATTTGGTGCCCTAAAGCATCATCAGCTCCTTGACGCTGCGGATAACTGCACCCCCCGTGCTGCGCGCATCCTGCGGTTTCAGAGACGAGCTGGTCCGTGCAGCAGCGTACAGCCACATGTTGCATCCTGATGGCCCTGACCTTTCCAGGGGCTGGGAAGCAAAGTCGTCTCCTCTTGCGAGCAGCAGCTGGCATTTACGGCCGTGGTCTGTGTGCCCCATAAATACAGCGCTCTGCTTTTCATCCCAGCTGCCGTCCCCAGCCCTCCACACACCAACCTCCTTAGAGCACGCTGCCCCTGGTCTGCTGATCCCAAGTCATACGGGGACAAAAATCAACCCCACTAAAGAAAACATGGCCTTAGGGAGGGAGGAAAAAACCAAGGATCAGCCCAGCACGGTAAAACCCACCCCTCCTTTCCCTTGAGAGTTTTTTCCCTTCGAGGAACTGAAACGAGAGCCGGAGGTTGTGCGACGACTCAGTGCTGATGTAGCGGTAAAAAAATACCAAGTGAATTGCTTCCAAAAGAGTTTAGTTGGATGTCATTATTTCCTGTTGGTAGACAGAAGGAGAGTGGGAAAAACTCCTGTTTTGGGAGCCAAGCGCTGCAGAGGAGAGCGATTAGCAGATGGCATGGAAATTAGCTCATTCTTATTAATTTGCCAGGCCTTTACCAGTTCATGAATTGCCCTTTGAAAGTTGAAAAGCAGCGTGTGCATATGTACAAAAGAGGGCTTCTTTTGGCAAATCAGCTAATTAATAGCTGTGCCACCCACCGCATGAATGGAAGCCGTCCCCACCTGCCTCGGCACAGCCCTGCACCCGGATTTGGGGGGCGAGCCGGTGCTAGCCCCAGCTGGGATAATGCAGTGCCTATTGCAGGATGCTGCTCAATAGGAAACCTCCACGACTGGTGCTTATTGATGTGCCAATGTTTTGTTTGAAGAAGTTAATGCTGAAAAAGATCTTTTTTTTTTTTTTCCAGGGGGTTTCTGTGAAGGCGGCTGAACTGGCTGTTTAACAGTATTGTGTATATAGATCTATTGAAAATTAATTTAAGACAAACCGTACTTCAGTACACTAAAACCTCTCCTCCATCCTCTTTAAAATTGGATTTAGTTTTGCCTAGACTGTGCTTCCCAATGGGATGTCCACATCCTTTTATTTCCTTCCAGAACATCACTGCCCTGTGGAGCCAAGAGGAGAACTTGGGCTGGTGAAGCAAAGTCTGAACACTTCAATTTATAGTGAATAAGTTGCCTCAAGTTGGAGCTGCAACTTGACTTTTCTCCCAGCTCCTCTGTATAAAAGCTGCTGTAAATCACAGGGCAAACGCTACCACCACCACCACCACCACCACTACTACTACTACTACTGCTGTTGCTACTACTACTACTACCACTACTACTACTACTACTACTACTACTACTACTAATGTTTCCAAATAATTGATAATACAAATTATAGATTTGTAGGTTCTAAGGGGACATCAAAATGTTGGTTGGTTTCTGCATGGGACCAGGTCATGTAAAAACCATCCCCCTGTAGTCTGCAAGCGGAGGCAGCAAGGCTGCAGAATTCGGTCCATTTTTCCATCCTTACCAGGGGCCTTAAGCAGTAAGACACCACCATTTGAAAGTTAACCCCCCGCCAGCCATCCACACCACGTACTCAGGCCTGATTGCTGCCCATTAAAGCCATCCGCGGAGGAGATCCCACATATGGCTGCTTTCCAGCAGGAGGAAAGCAATAGTTGTCATCAGCAAGAGCGGCAGCACTGCAAGCTGCTGGGAGGGCTGTAAGTGACACTGTCGCTGTCGTTGTCACGTTAAAACCACAGCCTCATAGCTAGAGACAGGGCTAATTGCCTAAGCATGTCGCCGTGTGTCAAAACTCCTAATTGATTTCCTCCTCATTAACGCCACGATGCCGCTTCGGGGCTGTATTTCAGCACGCGTGCGCACGCCGCGCTCCAGCTCTGCCCCGGGGTAAAACACTCGAAAGTCTGTGCATGCAAACCCAGCGAAATGAGTCACGGAAAGCTAATTAAAACGCTCACATAAATAGACTGTCGAAGCACAACACACCTTGGAGTTCAACTCATCGGTTACCCTGGGTGCTGCGGTAGGTTTAGGCAACGCTCTGTGCAATGGTATGGCCCTCGGTTGGGGGCTAGGTGCCACTCCGTGGACTTACGACCACGTGCCCATTTTTGCTGCTGGAGCATCTTGGATGCGGACCAGCGTCACTCCTCCGCAGCTCACCAGGGAGCAGAGAAATTTTTGGTCCGGGTCGCAGCGGAGGGCACGCTCGCTTCGGCGCCCGGCAGAGGAGGGTGCACAGGAAAAGTCTCCAGCTGTAAGGATTTATGCATGTGGACGAAGGAACTGGCATCCTCTCTTAGCGTGGCCATTGGGTACCCTCCGATTATCCAGCGTGGTTTTTGACCGCTTTGATTTGGAAACGTGCGTGGAGTCCTTAGAAAAAGCTGCCTATCAGAGAATTGTCGCTGCAGCCTGATGGGGACGAGGGGCTGAACAGTTCTGTGGCATTCTCCAGACGGAAATCCTCAGAGAAGCTACAATGTGCTTTGTAATTGGAGTTAATTAACACGTTTGCAAATTGGACTTTATTTAAGACCAGCTGCTGAGGAAAAAAAAGTCTATAAACCCATAAAATATTAATTAGCCCAAGTGTCTCATCTGCTACCCCCGGTTTCTGCGTGGATGGGCGTTCGGTGAAGGCAGCTTTGTCTCCCTGGATAAAGGGCTAAAAAGCAAGACCTTGAAATAAATAAATGCCAGATTTCAACCCTTCACCCCCGCACGCACGTGTCGCAGATACAGGGAAAAAGCCTTGCACCCTGTAAATGCAAGCCAGCGCTTTGGAAAAGCAGTGTAATAAACTTGTAAGTACTAGAGATATTATCTTAGTAGGAATAAAAGGCAAGGTTTAATGCGCATATGTTAACCCGTGCTGTGGCAGAGCACAACGGTCAAATGATGCTGACTCTGGTCCCATTCCTGGGGAGTTTTTTTTCCTTTTAGCTTTCCCAAAAGGTGTCACTTACATGGGACCCTGGGTATTGAAGAGGAAGGGTAAATTATAGACTATGAGGCAGTATTTTTGTTAAGGTGCACTGTCTATGCACTTAGATTAAATTTTCCTTTTCTCCATCTATAAATTCGGGTTATTCACAGATTTGTAGAATAATGCAACGCAGCAATGACGGAGCAGCAAAGCCCCCCCTTTCCCTGCAGCAACCCCCTTGCCCTGGGAGTTTTCCTGCTTGTTTCTCTCTGTTGTGTTGTCTATATAAAACTACCCGAGAACTTCCTGACAAATATTATTTAAAACAAGGGGGTTTTGCCCAAAGTCTCCGCTTTCGTGCTTGTGGGACTTTTGTGCTGAGGCCGCAGCAGGGCCGGTTCCTGTGCGGCTCCGCTCTGCTCTGACTGAATGAGGTCATGGGCTTCTCCAGGCTATAATGATCTTAAAATTATGTGACAGAAACAAATAGGAAATATTTAAAGTTAAGGCTCTGCAAGTACTTTTATTCAACATAGAGATAGGATTGCTGGGAGTTTATATCTGCTTGCTAAAAATCCGTTTAAGAAGCTTGGCTACGGATAAGAAAACCTGCAAAATCTGTTTTTTTCTCCCTTTTGCGTGGAGTCTGTATCTGGTGTGCACTCACTGCTGCTGCTCTCAGAAAATGTTGTTTAGAAGAAGGTACAAAACCAGGCTGGAGTTCGCAGAAGAAAAAAACTGCAGAAACAAATAGCTGCAGGGAATGCAAAATGAAATGTGAAAAAATCCACAATTTGAAAGGAAGTTTTCAAACCGGCGTTACAGTGAATTCCCTTGAAAATATGTCAACTCTTTAACTGTGTGGAGGCTGTTAACCGTTCCTGTTGGATTCGGTGAATAGTTTCAGCAAGGAAACAATTTCTTTGTAAAAAGAAAGGCATTTAATTCCAGGATCATTTAGAGGATGGAGGTTGCTTGCATTGTAGTTATATTTGGGTTTTAGTGTAAATTCAGAAAAGGTTCTAGAGGATTAAAACCATACTAAGCTGAAACAAACCATTCCAGATCAACACCAACACGGGTTTTTTATCTTTTCTTTTTTTCATGCCTGATAGTTTCACAAACACTGAGCCATCTTCCTTCAGCCTGCCCCAAACAAGTGACTATGAAGTATGGAAACGCAAAATATGAAATACGAAACGTGAGACATGAGATGTGGAATATGAGCTGGTCAGTTGTTTGCAGTGATGTCAACCCATGGGTCTGCCATCGCCTGGCATCGCTCTGCTGGGGCTTTGCTTTCCAGTGAAAGCTACTCAACTAAGACCTCTGTGTCCCACACTCCTAATCTACCATCCCATTACAAACTCGCTTTCTGCAGAATATTTCATTTCAGGATCCCATGGTGGTGTTCAGCAGAAGACAGGACTGGAGGCAGTCCGGGATGAGTGGGGACCCCTGGACACCTGTGTAAAGTTCTATGCACCCATGGGTCAATGGAAAACGAAGAGAAGAGGCTGCTGAACATTGCATCCCTTAAGGATGATAATTCATCACCTTGAGAAAGCAAATGAAGCACAAGGAGTTTAGGGCACGCACTGATATATTTGGGAATGTGCTTGAAAGTGCTAAATAGGAGAATGTGGTGTCTCATGGACCAGGAAGCCTTTCACGGTCAGTGGTGGCCACACCAGAGGAGTCACCAGCTGCAACATGCTTCAAACACGTTCAGGAGCCCAGACCCCCTAAGGAGCTGTCTGGTCCCAGGAGGAAGAGATCTGGGTCCTCCCAGGACGCAGCTCTGCCATCCTTGGCAGAGCGAACCTCCCCGGTGTCTCTCAGAAGCATCACGTTCACCTCAGTAGATGACATGATCCGAAGCGACGGCTGTAGTAACGCGTGCTCAACTGGCGAGGTTCGTGCCAGGTGAGACAGAAAAGGAGACGCCGGCACATACCCCAGGAAGGTGTTGGATGCGGTGGGGACGACGCTTGCGTTTCTACAAGGCACAGCAGAATGTCAGAACGGCTCCCACACGAATTAATGTGATGGGAAAAGTGCATTACAGGTCCGTTACCACTGCCCACAAAAGAGAAAGCACTGGATGCACTGAATGACAGCACTGCAAAGTCCAATATCTGCGTTTTCAGAGGGCGAAATTCAAGCCTGAGCTATGGCAGTACCCCATCGAGATAGAAACGGCGTGTATCCTACTCCCATTTGTATGGCCGGGGGGCTGGCCCTATAATCTCAAGGAAAAAAAGAGTTCCAAAGATTTAAAGAGGCTTTGGATCAGGCTTTGAATGCCTTTTCATTTTATTTTATTCATATATCAAATAGAGCTCTCTGGTCTGAATAATTGCATTTTACCTGCTGAAAACATGGTCTGAAAACATAGCAATACTTTATTTCTTCTGATGGCACATAAAGCATAAACATTAGGTTTTCTAAAAATAAAAAAATAAACCTCATTTTTCTCTTTAAATATAATTTACAATAGGAAACATTAACTCATAAATCATAGGCACAAATTCAGATAGAATTGAAATACTACACTCAGCAGCAGGCAAATTACACCCAGGCCACTCCATCACCAAGTGCTCCTTCCAAGGGCATTATTGGAAATATGTTCCTCATAAGGTGAGTTAATAAAAAAAAAGAAAAGCAAAGAAGGAGCCCGAGGGCCATGTGGAAGGAGACCCCAGTGCCCCAGCAAAGTCAGGCGAAGTCCCTGCAATGAAGGTAGGGCTGGATTCAGCTTGCTCCTCCTTGTCTGGCCTCTTTGCCATGGGATGGCGGTCCAAGTGCACGAGCTCGGGTAGCAAATCCCCGGCTCCCCCGGCTGCCATCACGGCTGCTCACCCCATTTCTCTCCCCAGCTTTGCTTGAATGCTGCTGGCATCATTAATCATGGAATAGAATCATCAAACTGTTTAGGTTGGAAAAGACCTTCAAGATCATCCAGTCCAACCATTCACCTAACACTGCCAAGTCCACCACTAAACCAGTTAAGGGTAGAGTAATAATTAATTTAATGTTTCCTGGCTTGGTGGCTGGATTAGTTTTTAATGAAAGTAAAACTAGGAATCATTAAGATTGGAAAGGACCTCTAAGAGCATCAGTCCAACCATCAACCCAACACCACCATGCCCACTGAACCATGTCCCAATGTGCCACCTCTGCCCGTTTTTTGAACGCTTCCAGGGATGGGGACTCCACCACCTCTCTGGGCAGCCTGTTCCAATGCTTGGCCACTCTTTCAGTAGAGAATTTTTTCCTAATATCCAATCTAAACCTCCCCTGACGCAGCTTGAGGCCGTTTCCTCTCGTCCTATTAATGTTCATGAACACCCATTTAATAAATTCCTATTAATTCCTTTACACCTCTGAAGTCGCTAGCTGTTCAAACATTGTAATCCCGTGGGTAGGCGGCTGTCCTGCTCTTCACCTGCCCTTCATGTAACGGGGCCTCAGAGCCGCTCGGGGACATGGGTGGCCCTGCAATCCTCCAAGGGATCCATCCCAGCTGCACCCATCTGTCGCACGCCGAGCTGCTTGGTAGCTCGGTGCAAAACCAGTGACAAACTATACATATACAATTAGATATATTTTCCTTCTGGTTCAGCTGTTTGCGTGAGGGCCTTCAAAACATGGTTTTGAGGAGAAGAAAGAGGAAAGCACTGATATTTAGCACCTCTAAAGTAGCTATTGGCACTTATCAGCCATGCCGACCTCGTCCTGTGCAGCACAGTGCTGCATGGACATGGCAGCAGCTCTGCAGTGGCAGCCTCCAGCTGTCCTTCAATTTGGGAAAGCAGCCTCAGAAATAAGGATTTAACAGCTTTGCCAAGGACCTGCTTCCTCTCAGATGTAATATTTCCCTTTAGGTACTTATCTCCCAGCAAGTATTTAATAGTTGGTCTTTATCAGGTGGAGCATCTCTGGCTTACGCTCCAACCATCCAGCTCCTTTCTGCTCAAAAACTACTGTTTTCAAATACAGAACAATTATGTGCATGAGGATTTTTTTCCCCTTTCAATTGTGCAATGTGACTAATCCAGCGAAGAGGGATGTATCTCAGAGGATGTGTCAGCTGCGGAAACAAAAACCAGATGTGGTTCAAAGAGGGTGAAGGGAAACCTTGAAATACTTTCTGCTTGTTCAACACCCAGCTGCACCCTGCCGCCCAGCCCCGCCACCCAACGCTGTGGGCGGGCACAAGTTGACAGGTTTGGGGAATATCTTTACAGCCCCAAGGCTGGTAAATACCTCATAGCTGGAGGTGTGAGATACCCGAGGTTTTGCCAAACAAGGCATATAAAGTGCATTGCATATTCCCCGTTTCCTTTTCTTTGCATTTTCTGCAGTATTTAAGGCCTCCGGGGCAAGGGTTCCCCTTCCCAGTATAGGCAGCTGTTCTGCACTGGGGAAGGAAGATATTTCTGGTTATTTGTAGTTTCTGGATGTTTGTGTTGCTAGGATGGATGGGGTTGCGGGTACGTGATGCGGGGAGCTGGGCACCCCTCACCCAGCCTGCTGCAGGGACAAGACCGCTGCAACCCACCGCCCTGGCACAGCCTCGCTCCTCAAGAACGACATAAAAAAGCCTCATTAAAGCCAGGAAAAACTTCAAGCACAGAAAGGAGGAATGTCCCCATCGCACTAACAATGTGTTCCTTCTGGCCGGCAGCGGACATGTGTTGCGTTTACTTTGGGGCTGTAAAACACTGCTTGCCGTGGCTGGCGGGGAGCGGGGGAATTTACAGCACGAGTGCCCTTCCCCTCCGCACTTACAGCAAATAACAACCATATGGGGTTTTTTTGTTTTTTTTTTTTAATGCCCTGCTCTGTTACACCCACACACAGCCATGAGTCATGCAGCTGTGCAATGCGTGCAGCACGCGCTCCCAGATACTATAGATTGCTTATAGGCGAAATACTATAGATTGTTTACACACCAGCCATGGTTATCTTTGAACCCTACCTAGATGAATAAATGAGGGTGTTTCCGAGGGCTGAGCACGCAGCACTCAAGTGGGCTCGGAAACACCAGCCCATTGCTGCCAGTTTTGCCAGCTATAAAAAGTCTGATGTGTATGACAATGTGTAGGGAGATTAGGGGTTTTTTTTTTCCCCAAAATCAAGGTGAAATGAGGTTGTTAGGTGAAGCGAGTGTAAGCGTATGCCGGTGCTGCGTTGGGATCACGGAGAGCAAAGCCAGGTAAAGCCTGTTGGAAAAGAAATGCTGCAAAACAACAGAGAGTTACTTTGGGTTTACATCAAAAAACCCCTCTTTGGGGAGACCTTATCGCTCTCTACAACTCCCTGACAGGAGGTCGTAGTGAGGTGGGTGTTGGGCTCTCCTCCTAAGTAGTTAGCGATAGGACAAGAGGAAATGGGCTCAAGCTGTGCCAGGGGAGGTTTAGGTTGGAAATTAGGAAAAATTTCTTCACAGAAAGGGGAGTCAAGCATTGGAACAGGCTGCCCAGAGAGGTGGTGGAGTCCCCATCCCTGGAGGGGTTCAAAAAACGGGCAGAGGTGGCACTTGGGGACATGGTTTAGTCTACTCTACCCTTGATTGGTTTAGTGTGGACTTGGCAGTGTAGGTTAATGGCTGGACTGGATGATCTTGAAGGTCTTTTCCAACCTAAACGATTCTATGATTCTATGATTCTAAACACACTGAGATATGAATAGCGGGGATAAAAAAAAATGCTGGGATGGGTGCGTAGCTCATGAGATCTCAGTCAAATCTGGTGGCAGTTTGTATGAGTGCTTGACAATATCGTAACCAGGGAGGGTTTAAATGGGAATTTCATCAAAGGTAGCGCTATGAGAGAGCAAGAAACCACAGCTGGTACGGCAGCGGGTGTGCTCAGTGTGACGAACTTGGTCCACTTGCCCATGTCACAGAGAAACCCAACTCACTGAATTTGTGAAAGCAGCAGACAAGTGAAGGGGAGAAGAAAGGAGACTGTGGGAGTGATGGATGAAGGAGCGAGCGACCTCTGCTCAGGGAATGCTCCTAGCTGGTGACCAAAGCCACTGGAGAGATGTTCATTGGCACTACAAGACCTTGGATCTGCTTTACCTTAATGTGGCTGGTCTGGTTTTTCGTCACTCCACAGGCAGAGGTCCAAGGCTTTCAATAACTTCAGCTTGGCCACGTGCAGAGCCATCTCCATCCCCTGGATGTTCATGAGATGTTGGTTCCTCCATCGGGAGCCTGCAAGCAGCCAGCGGGCAGTCCCTGGGCACATTTATTAGACCTGAGACAAAACCTGCTCGTCCCACTTCTACTGCAATGATTGATGATAATGGGGGCAAAACTGTCACCCAACAATAAAAACAACTCCTGAGGCAAACAGAGTCTAGCAAGTCTGTGCACATCTCGAGGATCGGCCAAAATCGCATTATAACATTAAACATTGCATTAGACAAGAGCTGAATTAGATCAGACTAAACAAAAAGGATCTTAGGAGACTTTTTCCTCCAGGTCTTCCAGCACAGCTTGTTTCCTGCCTGATGGAGTTTTAGGCCCCAAACCTTTACACTTGTGCAAGAAGCTAGACTTTGAATATCCATTAAAGGATATTCCACAGCAATGAAAAAAATCCAGCATATTTTTAACACCGAGACTGCAGTTTTGCACAAACCTTTGCTTCAGTGCTCAGCCTGAACTTTTCCAGAAGCCCAGCAGGGATTGCATCACAGCGGTGACGACTGCATCGTCACCACCCCTGCAACAGCAGCCATCATTTCTGCTTGCAGCCAACAGCTTCAAATCCTCCCTCTCAAACGTTAATGACTTTGTCTCTCCTTCACTTAACAAAATTGCCAGTAACGGGCATTGAAATTATTCATTGTGCAGTTGCTAAACCTGGTTCATGGGCTCAATCGCGAGCAAAAGGGCTGAACCGTTTGCTGTTGCGCTGGACAGAAGAGGCGGCACTACAGGAATAAGCCGCATTTGCACTGGTTTGTCTCCCCAAAGACACACACCCCAATCTGTATTTGGTGCAGTGCCTGGGGTTGCCACCTTTGCCATCACCACCATCTGTCCGGACCTGGTTAATCCCATTTTCCTAATGCTGCTGGGATGAGGCTCACGCAGGATGGACCCTGCAACAAAGGATGAGGACGGGGACCCTGGGGTGGCTTTCCCTCCCATCCCAATCCACTCGCTCACCTCCCTGCCACATGATGCTCCCAAAGCAGCAGAATAAGGTGTGAAAAACAACATTACAGAAAGCCATGATGGTATCTAACCCTTGCTCACCTCGTTCTCCACCAGCTCCTTTCCTGGGCCTCACCTCCCTAATTTAATGTATTTCCGCTCCTCCTCTGTGTTTTAGCAAACATTAAAAATACCAAGGATATCTTCAGAGGAAGGAGGGGGAACATGAACCGGTGTTTCCTGCAACATGGGGAAGTTTGCTGACCATCACACCAGTGGTTTGCAGGAGCCTTCTCTTCCCCATAAACATTGCTGCTTTCTCACCGCCGCCTTCTGTTGCCCCCAAAAAGGAAACATCAATGTTGCTATGGGACAAACGCAGTATTGCGTTCAGAGCGGACTGCCAAAACACAGCTCTCAAAGTGAGAAATCACCCACCAGGCCTCTTCCAAAGAGCGCACGAGATTTTTGCACACCCCCCCCAAAAGCTCTTTGCAGCTGCGCCAGAAAACCAAACCAGAAACAGCCTGTGCCGTTTGCTGGGCTGATCAGCGCGGGCACATCCTTCCTCCTGCCCCACCATTTGTCATTTGAATGAAATAAATGTGGGAACCATAAATGCTCGTGCTTTTCCAGCAGCTAACTTTCAGCCAGGCTGTGGGTCCTCCCTGCATCCACCATGCAACACGGGGCTTCGGTGTTTTGGAAGCAGGCATTGCCCTGGGAGTAAAAGGCATTTCTTTTCCTTCCGCTCGTCTCTTTGGTGCCTTTACCCTCGTGCTCTTGTTGCTCTCCACCAGCCCTTCCTTCTCCTTCCCCTTCTCCAACCTCTCCTCCTGCCCCTGGAGCCTGCCATGATACTGCACCTGAACACGTGCGGAGCAGAGCTGCTGCTGGTGGGTGGGTGGGAAATCGGTCTTGCTGTTGCCTAAAAAGCAGCTCTGTAGCATCACTCCTCCCCCCTCCTTGGTTGTAACAAAGAAAATCAGAATCTCAAAATCCTCGTGAGCCAACGCTTCCAGCCATGTTTTGCTCAGCCCATGTAGACATCGCATCTCCAGAGTCACAGATATTTTTATTTAAACTTTAACCTTTCTGTGTGCAGACTGCAGTGGATGAGAGACCTCAAAACACTGCAGTTTTCACCGATGTCTCTAACCCCCAGGGTCTGTAAGGACTCACTGATAAATGCGGACCAGTCACATTTTGATAAATGCAGTTCTGGCCCAGGGTGGTGGCAGCTAGCTAGGGACAAGGGGGAATTCCCCTGGGAGGAGGACAGCGATGCACACGCGTGTGCCATGTAGATGTTGACCCTTCTTTGGCAGGATGCAGCCCGGGCTGCAGCAGGGGACAGGCTGGTGGAGTAGGTGGTCTGGAGTTTGTATGAGCCTCGCACAAACTTTTTAATCTTCACGTCTTTATAGCGAACAAAAGACCTCTCTCGGCGGTAATTGCATGCATTTCCAGAATTTATCTCTATTGGATTGCCTTTGGCATCTAGTCCCATATAAATTGCCTATTCGGTGAATGGATGTCATATGTCTTGAGGCGCTGGAGGGGTTAATGTAATGTGTAACCAATGTAAGATATATTTAATGATCTCTGAAATTGCTTCTGTGAAGCATCCACATAACTGCCACAACTCGATTTACTACAGATCCTGCAAATAACAAATGTAATTACTTTGGAATCAACATAATATTAGGTCAGACGGGCTTATATTCCCCCAGTTTGCTGGAAACTTAATATAAATCTGAACCAAGTGTCTATCTCCAGTCATATTCCCTGGCTGTGCTCTCAGAAACAACATCCAACATGACTTCTCTGGAAAAATGCTTAAAAGCCAGAACACTGTAATATTCATTTTTGCCTTATTATGGGCGCGGCGCTAAGCCAGGAGACTGCACATTTGCATCATCAGGTTAAAGCCTTAAACTGTCAGCGCTGGTTTCGCCGTGCTCGTCATGTTTAGCAGCGCAGTCAAAGGCTGTTTTGTTGTTCTCAGTCCTTGACGTCCCTTGCTGTGCCTCCTGAAGGACAACCAGACGAAGGAGATAAAAAATACCGTATGATGGGAACGCTGACGCCCGTAGCATCTCAGTCGGTGCCACTGCTCTGCGCGAAAGTGCTTTCATGTTGGTTTGACTCCTGTTTAATTCAAGCGAGGTTTGGGTCATCAGTGATCATCGTGGCTACAGAGTTGGCTGGGGAAGCCTGGATTTTGGGGGTATCTCTCCTTCCCGTTTCCCTTGGCAATCCAAGGTTTGAATACTTTCCCAACTCAGAGGCCGCCGGTGCCGGTCTGTTTAACCGGGGACGGTCACCTCCTGTGTGCCAGTGGCGATGGCAGCAGATGGACCCTGGAGGGAGAAGATCCTCTGAATACTGGAAAGCTGGATCTGTCTGGTGGCTAGAGGGATAATTGTTGGAAAACATATGTATCTTAAATCTTCTTGAGAAGATTCACCTTGCCATAAGGCAGAGCACTTCTGCTAGCCAGGTGTCCCTGTGCGCTTGGCTGGTTGGCAGGTCACACATCGACCTGCTTTTGAAGGTCGTGCAGGAAAAACTCACTTTAATCATCTAGGGAGAGAAAAGAGCTCCATTCCTGTATACTGAGCTGCTTCATGCACCCGGGTTGCCTCTGAGACATGGGGGTTTATGGTAAGCACCACATGCACAGTGATGCCTGTGTCCCGGTGCTACTGGTGCTACCGGTGATGGATACGGTCCCTCCCAGTGTGCTTCCCCGCACCGACCGAAGCTTCAACATGGATTTGCCTGTGCCTGGAGAGATGCCTTCACCCCACGCATGACATCACGGTCCCACAGCGGCCAGCGAGGACATCCCTGCGGCCAGCATCACCCCCGTCTTCCTCTGTCAAGAGTCATTCCCTAAAGCCATTCCTCTCCCAGGCAAACGTGCACAACTGACGCCTTCCAATTTTCAGCGAGGAACAAAGGTTTTATGCCTGAATGATAAACCTCCCAAAATAAAGGCACAGGGCCCAGAGCCGCACATGCGGAGGCACGGTGACAAGCGAGATAAAGCAGACAAAGGCGCAGGGAAGCACTCGTGTTGCAGTGCTAATAAATAAGGCTCTCCACAGTCTCTCAAGTGGAGAAACATGCTGGTTGGTTCAATAAAACAGGCTATAACAAGAGATTTATATGGAATATATTGGATTTATTCATTGAGGACTGTGTACCTCTCTGCGCGGTGACGTTTTTTTCTGCACCAGGTCCTTCCCCACTGGCAGCTGCTTATCGCTTGCTGCATTTGTGTAGTGGATGGGGGCTCAGGCGTTCAGATCATGCTCACAGCCATATTGATTGCAGGCACATCACAGGCATACAGATGTGTGTGGCTTTTCTGCCTCCAGCAATGCAGCTCCAAAATCCCCAAGCCAGATAGTCTTCAAATACATTGAAAAATAAATGGCAAAATAGCAATTCTTGGCAGTAAACACTCAGCTGAATGCAGCAGGCAGCCTCTCCCGCCCCGGCCACCACTTCCAGGGGCCCCTTTCACTCAGGAGCTACGCCAAAATATTTCTATAGTAGGCAAAAATGTGGGATTAAATTGCTTAGAACACGATTTAGACTAAAGGTAGCTTAAAACATAATTTTCTGATGCTTGCTGCGGCTCTGTAACCTGAACGCGGGTTATTTGTAGCTCATTCAGTTGCACAGAGTCCACATGCAGACGTGCACAGCCCTCGCACAAATCTGACACGGACACACGTGTATAGGTACGGCTACGTAGGTATATCATGTGTGCATGTATATACACCGGCAGCTCCCTGGGTCAGGGCAGATGCCCCCAGCGCCTCTCCCACAGCCCCAGAGAGGCCACGGGGGCTGATAGGGTCGGTCCCGTCCCCTCTCTCTGCCTGCCAGCCCTGCTCAGCGTGCCCTAATAACGACTCAAATTAGTCTAAATTCAGTGAGTTCTCATTACAGACGTGGAAAGTTAATTGTTTTCTTTTCTTCTATAACTGGCAAGCAAATGCTTTGCAAGTACGGTGATCATTACAGCCCCAAATTTCCTTTTTGTAACATCACTTTCCAAATTTTTCATTATTATTATTATTATTATCATTATTACTTCCTCAAAATAATGTGACCAGAATACCAAGCCGGTACCCAGTGAATGCCCCACTGCCTGTATCAAAGGCATGGGCTTAGGTGTAATCCACTTCACCCAAAGGCGCTTTTCACGGTAATCTGGTAACCATATGTCAAAGAAGTGGTTATCGGTGAAATTTGGCTCTGCTCGGTTTCTTCTCCACTTTATTGTCAGATTACATTTAGTGAAACCCTAAAAGATTTGAGATGACCAAGACCTCATAAAGAAAAAGGAGATTGGGTCAGGAGGGCAAAGGGACAGTATTTGTATATCATGCAAGGACTCGGAACAGGAGATGTAGCGCCGGATCGCTCTGCATAAATAGAAGGATGCAGCGGCATCGTAATGTAAAATGCATTAAGCTGTCAAAATGAAGATCCTGTCTTCAATCACGCCAAGTCCCCCAGGCCTCCATGTTAAATATTGCATCAAGACATTTCCTGTCTGGCACTAAAAAAAAAAAAAAATGGAAGAAACAAAAAGCAAAAAGGTGCCTTTGCCCTCGGAGCGCGGGGCTGCCCCCAGCGCGAGCGTCACCCCTCCCGGGGTGACCCGGGGACTCGCTTTTTGAAAGATTTCTCTCGTTTTTCTCCCATAAATGCAGTCGGTCAGTTAGAAATCTTCCCAGGAGAACCAGCGGTTCTGCTCCGGGTGGGCTTTGGCTTTGTTGAGGCCCCCCTGTGCCTGCAGGCAGCCCCTGCTGTGCATCTAACTAGCCACCGAATGCCCTCACCTTAAATAAGCCCATTACTGAAAGGCCTTCTCCTTTCTTCCTTCGAGCTTGCCTACCTGGGGCTGCTCAGAGAACTTAATCTGAATTAATTTCTAAAGTGGATTAGTTAAACCTCATTAAATCGCTGTGTAGACAGCCTTTTTCAGAATTAGGGTGGCCTTAATTTAATTTACTCGGGAGCTTAATTGACTTCAATCAGCTCCTCGTACATCTTGCAGGGACAACCCCAAGCAGCGTCGGTGAGAAAGGCAGCACCGAGCCGTGAGCTCCCCATCGGCAGGGTGCTCGGGGACGGCCACCCCGCTCCTCCCCATGGCACTGCAGCTGTCCCAGCCCAAAAAGGGGGCAAGGCACGACGGAAAGCATTTGAGCACTAAGTGCTTATCAGGCTTGAAATTGTTTTGCAAAGGGCTTTGCCTTCCTTCAGCCTGCAGCCTGAGCTCGGGTGATGAGAGGAAGAAGGAAGAACCACAAAACCCATTTTCTACCAGGCTGCTAGCAAGCAACGTGAATAACTTAACCACCCCTTTGTAAACACTTTACAGCTTCCTTCATAAAAAATACCAACACATTCTGCTGAAGAAGCAGTTTCCAATTATGGATTGCAGTCTTTCCTCTTCTGCTTTGATGGCTGCCTATGAACTCATGTTATATCATCTCCAGCCCAGCTGGTTTGGTGCAATAGAGCCTCAAGTCTCGTGCATACTAACCTGTACGGCAGCGTTGGAGCACATCAGCACCTCTCTCTAACTTGTGCTTGCTTACATGCACCAGTGCGAATAGCACACAAACTGGGACTGCCAAGGACCCCGGCAGTGAATTCCTTCACGGAAAGAGTGGCCAAGCATTGGAACAGGCTGCTCAGAGAGGTGGGGGAGTCCCCATTCCTGGAAGTGTTCAAAAAACGGGCAGAGGTGGCACTTGGGGACACGGTTTAGTGGGCATGGGGGTGTTGGGTTGATGGTTGGACTGATGATCTTAGAGGTCCTTTCCAACCTTAATGATTCCTAGTTTTTACTTTCATTAAAAACTAATGCAGCCACCAAGCCAGGAAAAATGCAATTATTCCTCTCCCCTTAATTGGTTTAGTGGTGGACTTGGCAGTGTAGGTTAATGGTTGGACTGGATGATCTTAAAGGTCTTTTCCAACTTAAACAATTCTATGATTCTATGATCTTGGGTTTCAGGTGTTTCAGAAAGCAGGAAAGAAGTCCCTCCAAACCGTAAGCAGAAGACGTCACATCAAGGATGTAGATAATTTTGGCTTCTGGAACAAACCTGGCTTCTATGTTTGGGAGGATTTGCTCTTCTCAGATGTCTACCAGGAAAGGAGCCGAGGCCACACACAAAAATTAAATTCTACCTCATTTACCTTATGCGTGTTGAGCTACATGTTGCTGGCAGCAGCCGCAGGAGGAGAGCTGCCAGTGTCCAGGTCCAGCCCAGCAGATCAATGATATTTCTGAAGCCAGGGCAGCACCTAAACGTTTCCCAGCAGCAGCACCTCTGGGACTGGCACCCTCTGCAGCAAAAAGCTCAGTTTTGGGGTTGTTGCTTTGCTGGCCCTGGTTAAACTTGATCCAAACCTTGCATGGGCAGAGCCAGCCAGCACTGCGTACCTCGGATCTGGCCATCCATTTGGGAAGAGAAATGATCCTTCTCGAGCTGACAGCCTTCTCCAGCGAGGTGCCAACCCGTGACAGGGCAAATAAGGGCACAAGCATTAAAGAAATCCTACCTAAGTACACTTTCTAGAAAGCAGTAAAAAATGTCATGCCCCTCTCTCCTCAAGGCCATAATTTAATTTAGCAACAAAAACTGGAAGAAAGGCAGATGCTTCTCACAAATCCTGACCATCAACAACCCCTTCTCTCCTGATACAATATTTGTATTAAGTTGTAAAGCCCCTGATTAAGGTTTGCAGGAGCTATGACACCACCAGAGATGCTGCACTAAACAGCTCGTACAGGAACAGCGTGGAAAAGCAATTACAGGGAAATGCCCGAGCAGCAGAGATTAGCGGCAGCATTTTGAGCAGCTTTGCCTCGCTGTCACTGGGTTCGTTTTTAATGAAAGCTGGAGCCACGCAGATTAAAGAATAATGTCACAGAAGGGACTGACAAAATTGAAAAGATCCATCAGATTAATTACCAGGCTTAAAGGAGCTTGTCCACTTATTAGAAACAAAAGCCTTGGGCCACTTGCTACTGAAATTATGGTATCTTCCCTTCTCCGATCTTTCCACTTGATCTTGTAAAACCAATTCACAGGGATGGTATAAAGTCAAACAGAAGTTTGCACGGAGCCCTGCCCTGCTGCCCGCTGGGGATGCTCGATGGGTGCTCGCCAGCCTGCGCTCTCAGAGCCCGGGCAAGCTCGTTAGCATCAGCGTTCGTCTCCATCCTTTGTAGCGCGCTCGTTGCTTTTTATTGAAGTCTTGCAAGCCAGTCCTGGTTGCTTGCAAGTCCTCGCAGAGACATACCTGTGCACATACTATTTGAAATACTGCATCAATATTTATCGTAACTTTTGAGAATAAGGAATATTTTAATCTTAAAACACCTACCTTGGTGGGGTGAGATTAAGTAAATGCATAAATAAAAGATCTAAGCAGTGAAGCTTTTAACCCCCCGGCACCATTGATTCAGTAGAGGCAAAGGCAGGCAGGCAATATCGGGGCTCCTGACCCTAAACCAGTGATTCTGAATTAAAATCATCTGTCAGCTCACCCGAAGCTTTTGAATTCACACGTTGCAATTTCCTTTTTGACTATAATAATGAGTAAGATGTTAATAACATAAGCTAAGCTTTGTCATCTCATCACCTAAGCTTCCCGACGAAACAAAAGGGTTCAACTCCCCGTGTCCCCGGAGCATTTTGCATGGTCCAGCTGACTCCAGCGGGGAGCAGGACAGCGTGTCCCTGCGGGCAACGGGCACCTGCAACGGGTCCCTAGAAATAAGGCACATCTTAGAGCAGCCTCCGGGTTGCTCTAAGTTATCCCTGACCTGGAGAATGCCCCGAAAACTCTAGAGTCAAAGCTCCCTCCCACCCTGCTACCTAAACACAGCAGAGAGGGACTGAGACTTGGTGGGAGAGGTGGCATGGGTGACGCTCCGCGGCCAACCCGTTTGAAACACAAAGGTGGAAACCAGCTGCAAGCAACCCTCCAAAGAACACATTTTTAATAACAGTATACAGGTATCATTTCTGCAGTGGTGTTTTATTCACGCTCATCAGAAGGCTGGCATTAATTGGGGGTGGTATATAAATACCCACAGCAACGGCAACATCCACGGGCGATGAAGAGCACCTTGCAAGCACGATTTTTAGCTGGGGCTAAGCTCCTCCATAGCATCACCCTACCTGATGTTGCTCTGCGACTCCAGCCAGTTATAAATCAGGGAAGCCATCAATGAACCTCAAGCTCTTCCCTCAACCTGAAGCCATGGTGGATTATAGATATCCATACGTGGTGTTGTATGGGGCTTTTCTATCTTTATATTTGGTGCTTAACACTAAAAAAATATATATAATATCTATATCTATCTATCTATATATATATAATATCTATATATATATAGAATTGATTTGCTGTGTGTTACTCCAGGGGCATGGGGGAGCAGGGGAGCAGAGGGCTCTGCCTCGCACCATTCCACAGCCCAGCCCGCGTGCAGGCTTGGATATTTCTCCTTGGTAGGAAGGAATTCTCTGTCGGCATTTGGGGTTCAGGTAGCTCAGGGAATAAAAAGAGACTCTGGGTTTCTTGCGTCTCTCCTGGCTGAGCACAAAGCAAGCGCAGCGATACCGGGCTTGCCAACGCTCAAACCCAGGCAGCTCTGGCTTTTTATGAGAGTCCTCCCAAGAAATTCATAGCTTCATTTTTATTACTTATAGGTTTTGCAGCGCCCGGAGTCTGAAAATTAATTCAGCCAGGCAGCATCCCAGGAGTGTGAGCCTCCCGAGGGAGGAGATCAATAAAGCCATCGACAAGACGCGGCGGCTTGTTTGCAGGAGCGACGATTCACCTACCTCAACATGGGTTTTTTTCAGCTTCATCCCTGCGTTTTAACTCCCACTGACATTGAACCAACCCAAGCTGGATGCTGTCGGCGGGGACATCGTCCCTGTTCCCATGCCCGACGTCCGCCAACGAGCCCGCGGCAGCCTCAGGACAGCGTGCCGGCTGACGGGACTCCGCTTCTCTCCTTTCCTCCATCTCTGCCCCTGTTACAATACAGCAATTGTTTCAGCAGTATTGATAAAATGACACCTTATGGTTTAAAAAATTGGGTAATTGGAAACGGATAGAGCTAACATGACCGCAGGAGTACGTTTTCTTAAATTTCCTGTAAAACTACCATTCCTCTCTCTGCAGCCGATACCCAGGGACCTGTGCCCGCGCCGCTCACTTCCTAACGAGCTCATCATCCAGAGCAGTGCTTAGAATCAATTACCACCGTGCATGCAGGAGGTGCTCTGAAACTCTACCCTTTTCTCCACTACAAGTCCTTTAAGCTAATTATTTCTCATTGTAGATCACAGGTCAGGGAAAACAACATTATTTAATCGGGAAGAAAGTGTTTCCCCTTGCGGACAGTATAAATGTGATTTAAAGCATCAGTAAATTTTCAGCACACTCTACCTACGCAAGATTTCAGTGTAGACCAATTATGGGGTTTGTAATTGCTTCGGGTTTCATGCCCCAGTGAAATGATCTGCAAAGCCTAGTGCACTGGTGAGCCTGGATGGGTGCTTTACCTGCAGCTCGCAGACCCTGCTTCAACTCAGCAGCCGCAAATTTGGCTTCTCCGCATAGAATCATAAAATCGTTTAGGTTGGAAAAGACCTTTAACATCATCCAGCCCAACCATTCACCTAACACTGCCAAGTCCACACTAAACCAATTAAGGGGAGAGTAGTAATTGCATGTTTCCTGGCTTCGTGGCTGGATTAGTTTTTAATGAAAGTAAAACTAGGAATCATTAGGGTTGGAAAGGCCCTCTAAGATCATCAGTCCAACCATCAACCCAACACCCCCATGCCCACTAAACCATGTCCCCAAGTGCCACCTCTGCCCGTTTTTTGAACCCTTCCAGGGATGGGGACTCCACCACCTCTCTGGGCAGCCTGTTCCAATGCCTGACCACTCTTTCTGTAAAGAAATTTTTCCTAATATCCAACCTAAACCTCCCCTGGCACAGCTTGAGCCCATTTCCTCTCATCCTATCACTTGTTCCTTAGGAGAAGAGCCCAGCACCCCCTCCCTGCCCCTCCTGCCAGGAGCTGCAGAGCGATCAGGTCTCCCCTCAGCCTCCTCTTCTCCAGGCTGAGCACCCCCAGCGTCTTGCTGCTCCCCAGCATCTTCCAAACTGGGAGCCAGTAGCCCCTCCAATGTGCAGAGGTGCGAAGGAGAGGCACTGAACCCCTGCACCCAGATTATTTCGCTAAAGGCTGAGCGCAGCTGGGGCTCCCAGCTGCAATAAATAACATAGATGTGTTTCTCAGGACTGTTCATGCTTACAACGATGCAAGTAGTAATCATAGTTTTAAGCTTCCACTAAGCAAACCTTCCATATAATTTGCTAAATTTATACCAAACACAATAGCTTGGGTATAAAGGGGGATCTAAGTATGGAAGTCACTGTTTTAATATAATTGGCCTTTTAGATTAAAAGGCTCTTGTAATAACCTTTTTCAGAGAAGCAGAAAAAGTCATAATTACAGAGCAGTTCCACATGACAGGTAATGTTCCAAATTTAGAAAATTAACTCTTCCCTGCATTTCCAGTGGAGCTCTCCTTGCCTGGCTGCAGAGTCAGGATCAGGCCACTGATATTGCAAAAAAAAAAAGCTGTATGAAGAGCAAAACAGACGGGGTCACCCGGGGCTCCTTTCCACTGCGGGGTCCTGTGTATCTCCTATGCCCAAATGCAACTTCAGACGGGCATCAGAGCAGGACGGGAGGCTGGGCAGCAGCCCCTGTCCATGACGGCATCCCAGGAAACCCAGCTGCTCCCAAAGTGGGCTCACGGGGCTTTGGCATCATTTGGTCGCCCTCCTACTGCTCATTCAAATTCACCCAAGGAAATGAGTGAGAAAACATGGCGCAACTTTAAAGACAGTGTTTCCACGAATACTTTTTAAATCCTTAAGGAGGGACTCACCTTCTGGGTGTAAAGGGAAGATTTTCATAGCTCCGGAGAAGGGATGTCTCACCTATCAAAGCCAAGCTCGTAATTAGCTGTAGCACAAACAAAATCAAGAGCCTTGACGCTGCAGTGCCAGTGGAGTCGCTTTACCTTTAAAATACGTCAAGTGCCCCTTTGGTGGTGGTTTCCCCTTGAATACTGAGGTGCTACACAGTGACCCTGAAACTCAGGCAAGCCTAAGCTTAAGGCACTAATTTCAGGGGCAGGCAAAGGACAAAACCCCTCACTAGCCTACAGCTCATTTTTAGTAACTTAGTTTTTTCCCTCCCTTTGCCTTGGAAATCAATACTTTTTTTCTGTTGCATTAGGTAGAATATCAACCTGGCCTGGCTGTCTAAGCATTTATTTTTAATATCCTGCCTATTGCAATACATATATTATACGTGACAGTAATCACCATGCTCTAAAGGTGAAACCAGCTCAGAGAAGCTCCGAGAGGGGTCGGGGCTGCCAGCAGAGCCGGGACAGGGCAGACCCGGGCTACTGCTTCCCGTGCTTCGTGCGCTGCTTCCCATTACATCCCACGGCAGCCGACTGCGGTGGGAATACAATCATAGAATCACAGAATCATTTAGATTGGAAAAGACCTTTAAGATCATCCAGTCCAACCATTAACCCAACACTACCAAGTCCACCACTAAACCAATTAAGGGTAGGAAGTAATTTGATGTTTCCTGGCTTGGTGGCTGGATTATTTTTTAATGAAAGTAAAACTAGGAATCATTAAGGTTGGAAAGGACCTCTAAGATCATCAGTGCAACCACCAACCCAACACCCCCATGCCCTAAACCCTGTCCCAAAGTGCCACCTCTGCCCGTTTTTTGAACCCCTCCAGGGATGGGGACTCCCCCACCTCTCTGGGCAGCCTGGTCCAATGCTTGACCACTCTTGCCGTGAAGAAATGTTTCCTAATATCCAATCTAAACCTCCCCTGGCGCAGCTTGAGCCCATTTCCTCTCGTCCTATCGCTGTTCCTCGGGAGCAGAGCCCAGCACCCCCTCCCTGCCCCCTCCTGCCAGGAGCTGCAGAGCGATCAGGTCTCCCCTCAGCCTCCTCTTCTCCAGGCTGAACACCCCCAGCTCCCTCAGCCGCTGCTCCCAGCCCTGTGCTCCACACCCTGCCCCAGCTCCGCTGCCCTGCTCTGGACACGCTCCAGCACCTCGATGTGTAACACACGGCAAGGAATACAACGGGCTACCGCGAAGGAAACGCTGCAAGGAGAGGTATTGCTCGCTGCTCTCCCACTGTGGTTTTTTTGTTGTAAAAGTAATACCACGAGATTTCTTCGTAATGACTTCAGGTGATGAGTGGAGACGGAAACATGTGCTAGTGCTTTAAGAAAGATCAGGATGAAAAGCTGGCGATGCAGAGAGGTTCTGGGTTTAATTATCCCGGTGTGATAGCGGGTGTCACACCAGAGGGGCAGCCAGCACGGGGACGGTGCCGGCCCCGCCGCCAGCCCTGAATTTGCACCTCGGGAGCCCCGGGCAGCGCCGTAAAGCAGCACCCATCTCCCACCAGCACGTCCTCAGCCCAGGTTGTTTGCGAGGACCGACGCGACATGCCGGCATCTTTCTGCCGTCGCCGCTGTTTTGCCACCCAGATAAACACCCCAAAGGCGCATCCTTTGCCCTCGGTCTTTTGTCCGCCATTGAAACGCCCAGGATGACTTTCCTGACTTGCTGGTCCCCGACGCTGTGCCAGATGCTGTCACTCCACTGTGGGTTTAGAGCTGTGTTTTCACCATGGCCTCAAACCATTTCTGGCCAGTGAGAGAGAGAGTTTTAACACGAGTTGACTGGCTCACATCAGCGAATCGCAGCCCTCAAACATTTAACACCGAGCTTGTTCGCATCAGATGGGCACCGCTCACGCTTCTGCTCACCACCACGCGGAAATGAATCAGAAGGTTAATATTTAAAATTTATCCGCCACAATATCGGGTTTTTTCTGCTTAGCAATATGGTGAAGGCATCTGAGATAGCCGTTTCCTCTACCCTGCCTTTAATTTTTTTTATATCGGTTTCAGCATTAAAAAAATGGAACCAGTAAATCAGACAATTAATCATTTCAGTCTAGGAAAGGCCTAGTAAATCACCCGAGTTTTATATCTCTATTTTTCTGAACTTATGCCCAAGAGCCTAGAGATTGAGTCCATGTGCTATTAATTTGAAAATAGGCAGTTCGCATACTTGCGTAATGACCTCAGCAGCAATCTCAGCCATGCAGACCCAGGTGCGCCGTGTAAAGAGCTAAAGACATGACCGCGCCGCGCAGACACACAAGGAGATGATGTGTCAAAACAAACGTCAAGACTGGGGATTCATTTCGCCTGGCCCCAGCGATGCCTGGCTTTGATTTCTCAGCAGCTCGCTGCGGTGCGTGCTCACATGATGTGCAGGAGACTAAACCAAGGGCAGCACTTCCGCGTGCTTATTTTATATTTCTGCTAATTAAGTGAGAAAACACCTTCTCACACGTCCATAGCATCGGTGTTACTGGTATCTCTGGTTTTCTGTGTACAGCGCTGCTGCCCACCCGCCTTAGGGCGATGTTTTAGGGGACGGAGCCGGTGTGGCACAGGTGACGTTAAGGCAGGACAAGCCAAAGCCGTGTCTGCCATCAGCAGCGCAACCCTTGACTCCAGCTGAGCCCCGTTTTGCCCTTTTCTCCCCTCCCGCTTAACGATCCATGCAGAGAAAATCTAATGAGAGAGGGGATGGAGACGAGCGATCGCCAGGGAACCGGCTCCAGCCTCTTCCCCGCACTGACCTCTTAAGGCCCTGGAATAATAAAGCGCTCATTTCCAGCGCTTACCGCTCCTTGCCCTGGCGCGCTATCGATCGCAGCCAGCGCTGCCCGGACCGGGAGAGCGTGGAAACCTGCATCCCCGGGCCGGAGCATCGGCTGGCAGGAGCCAGAAGATGCTCGTTTGAGCCCCCGTGGCCTCTTCACCTTTCCGAGCTGTTGCTAGCTGCCGGGAATGGCTGCAGGTCCGGGGGTGCCAGGCCATCGTGTAAAATCCATGCAGCTTTGGCTTCACCTGAAATCCCCAAATAGCATTCGAAGGACTAAAAACAACTAATGGGTAGGGCTTTGCCCTCCTCCTAGCCCCCTTGTTTGTGCATCCCATTTCTCCAATGCAGCTGACTGTGCTTCTGTATTTGGGCTTCTATATTTAAAAAACCTCTCCTGCATTCAAACATCCTTTTCACTCTATTTTGCCCTCGGATAAAAAATACGGTGCATCATTATGCAAGATGTCCCTGCTCACTGCAGGGGGGTTGGGCTGGATGATCTCTAAAGGTCCCTTCCAACCCAAAGTATTCTATGATTCCATGATTCTATGATTCTATGATTCCATGATTCTATGATTCTATGATTCCATGATTCTATGATTCTATGATTCTATGATTCCATGATTCCATGATTCCATGATTCTATGATTCTATGATTAAGGAAGGATTTTGGCTCTTGATTTTTAAACATAACCTCCGCTCCCCTCCTCGGGAGGACAGCGGAGCTTGGGCAAGTCCTTGGGGATGCACTGGGGCTTCGCTGCTCGCTGGCCGGTCTGCAGCACAGCACTGCGAACCTCCAACGCCGTCAGACTGGCCGCAGCCTCGGGAGATGTCAGGCAGACTCCTGCCTGAAAATTGCATCTGGCAGCAGAGTGAAAATTGGAAACGCCGGCAGCATGTCGCGGCTGAGACACCGGTGCCATCTGCAGCACGGCTGGGTGGTCAGGGATGTCTCCAGCAAAATGACCACCGCTGCTGCACCGTGGTGCCCGGCAAGGATTAAACCTCCTGGTGGCACAAAGGACCTCAAAGCAAAATTCAGTGAGTCTGAAGACATCATTAGTCATAGAATCATAGAATCCTAGAATCATTTAGGTTGGAAAAGACCTTCAAGATCATCCAGTCCAACCATTAACCTAACACTACCAAGTCCACCACTAAACCAATTAAGGGTAGGAAGTAATTTGATGTTTCCTGGCTTGGTGGCTGGATTATTTTTTAATGAAAGTAAAACTAGGAATCACTAAGGTTGGAAAGGCCCTCTAAGATCATCAGTCCAACCATCAACCCAACACCACCATGCCCACTAAACCGTGTCCCCAAGTGCCACCTCTGCCCGTTTTTTGAACCCCTCCAGGGCTGGGGACTCCCCCACCTCTCTGGGCAGCCTGTTCCAATGCTTGACCACCCTTTCCATGAAGAAATTTTTCCTAATATCCAATCTAGCCCTCCCCTGACACAACTCGAGGCCATTTCCTCTCGTCCTAGTTATAGACAGGCAGATGCCAGCACCTAGAATGAGGTAGTCCATGGAAAGCAGACTTCCCCAAATGTTTGGATGGTTTCCATCCCCACCACCCTGTCAGCCTCTGTCCCCAGCACTCCCCCACAACTCTGACAACCAGGAGAGTGGTCTCCAGCCCGGAGGGATGAGGCTTTATCCTGGATTCCTGACAGACTGAAGCAGGGAAAACCTGCAGCGCTGGTGGGCACTGGCGGGGCAAAGCGCCAGCGCCGCGGGCAGCCCCTTTGCAGGGCTTTTTGGAGCCCCCTTTCAAAGCCCCCCCAGCCCACAGGCTCCGGGACCAGCCGGCACAAAAGGCACGGATCTCGGAAGATCATTACATTTTATTCTCTTTCCCCAGCATGAATTTGGTCTGAAACAAAGGGGATGTACAGAACTGAGGATAAAAGAACTATAAAGTGCCTGGGGTTATTTTAAAAATACTGGGTTTTTCGTATTATTCCACGGTGTCCTTGTGCAATCACAAAGAGGTTTTCAACGGTGCCTCTTGGGAGGTTTTCCAAAGAGAAAGGAACAACTTATTTATCACATATACGCACATTGCACATTGCCATGCCAGCTGGGACGGGCTTGGATCAGCAGTACAGGCTCCTGTCTTTTGACCCACAAACGAGAACCCAATTTGCTCTTGCGCGGCTACAAAACCAGGACTCTCAGCCCTTTTCCCCCCCTGAGCCGAGCATCTTCAGTAAGGGATGAATGATAAATTGAGGCTGAAACCCAGGAGGAATGCTCTGGCAAATAGTCCACACGTTCAGCAAAAAGACCCTCGCTGCTGAATAGCACCAAAGCAAACCAGAAAAAAAAAAAAAAAGGCACCTGGGCCTGCAGCTGCATGCGGCAGCGGGAAGTAGGTTACCCAGGGATTACACCCAATTATGCGGCAGGGATGGGAATGATCGGGTTTGAAAAGGAATGCCTTCAAAATGTAGCAATAATCGTGGCTTTCCAGAGCAGGCAATTGACATCAATATGCTGGAGAGCGGTGTTGTGCGGGTCCGGGGACGGAGATGGTGGGGCAGGCAGAGGGCACCGGCAGGCAGGGCTGCCGGCAGCAAGGTGGCCGGTCAGCCCAGCTGTGATTCTCTTCTGGCTTAAAAACCTTTTGCTAGCTGAATTTTAAGCTGCGTTCAGGGAAATGGGTTGCTTTGCAGCCACAGGCGGGCGAGCGGTGCTCCCAAAGCCTGGCAGCGAGCAGGAGCAATTGAGCCAGGCAGCCCCCGGGAAACCGCGTGATGAGCAAAACATTGAGAAATAAATTCTTCCCGCTCCAGCCCAAGGCTGAAGCACCGGTTTATAGCCACGGCAGCAACCAGCAAAGCAAGGCGTTGGGTGTCTTCCTGACCCCGCCGTGCAACCACCGTTGCAACTGCGTGCTGGATGAAGGGACCTCACCCCCAAGGGCATGGGCTGATGCCAGCACCCCAGAGCTGGGTGCTGTGCACCCCCTTTTCTGGCTGAGGCAGCGGGGGGGCCCCCAGCACCCTGGGGCATGCCCAGGGGTGCCCAAGCCCTCATGGAGGAGTCCCCGCTGCATCTCCCCGGGGGTCATCGAGACTCCGGCAGCAGGAGGAGAAAGCAACGTGAAAACCCGCATGGAAAGAGCCCGGCAATTACAGCACACGGTGAAGACCTGTGCTGTGCATTCCCCCTCGCCTTCGTCTGCTCGATGTCATCCTTGACAACATGCTCTTGATCATCCGTGCATGCCGAGTTTCCCAGACACGGCTCAGGAATGCGAAACGGCATGTAAAATCCAGCCTGCGTTTTGAACTCGCTTGCAAAGCTCCAGGGACGTAATATAGGAAAAGGTGTATCCAAAGCTGTAAAAAGGCAGCAGGCTCTTGTGCTGGGGAGCCAACAATTATTACGAGTATGAGCTGGGGTTGACAAAGCCAAGATGACAGGAATTCTGCTCTGCCTGTACACTCCTGTCCATGGCAGAGGTACTTGTCATTAAAAAACCTGACATTTACTTGCCAGGCTTTTGCAGCAGGAGGAGCTGGAGGGCAATTTGTTAGGAGGGGCTGAGCGTCGTCTAGGGCTGGCGTGGCACGCAGGATCCGGCCGCGGTCAGGGTGGGCACCTGCTACCCCCAGAAATGCTGGTTGGATTTTGGATATCGTACATGACCAAGGCAGGATTTGGCGGTGTATTCAGACACAGCTTTAAGGTGCGGTGCCGTAGCGGTGAGAGCCCAATGCTTTCCCCGGGGAGCTGAAGGCTTCGCGTGGGGACAGCTCTGCCACCCCGCTTACACCCTGAGCCAGGCCTGGGGAATGCACAGGGTGCGGGATGGCTTCCCAAAGCCGGGTTTTACCCGGAGAGCCTGCGGAGTCCCAGCCAGGCTCTGGGAGATATCATTTGTGCACCGGCACTGCAGGAACTGCTTCATCTCTGAAAATTTAAATACGCTCAGAGCAGCTCAGGACACAGAGCAGACCAGGCTGGAGATGTAAATTATTTATTTGCTTAGCAGCCATCAATGGGAAGCACAAAGGGGCCAGGCCAGCGCATGGGAGAAACCTCCCCTCAAAGGGTTTACCCGCTCAACACGAAGCCTCTGCTCTGCGAGGATTATTGCCGCTATTGCCGCACTTATGTTATTAGTGTTATTTTTCTCTTAAAACCGTAAGGAAGGGCCAGGTCCTGGTCTGCAGGGGAGTTCTGGTTTCTGCAGCCAGCCGTCGCCTGCAAACGGACCGGGGACCTTCCCACGCACTTGCCTGACCCCGCTCGGGGCTCACTCGGTGGCTGCCCCATCCCGGAGAAGTTTCTTCTTCTCCAGGTTCAAAGCCGGGTCTCCGGGACCTGTCTGCTCCTGAAAGGATGAGTTTATAGGACTTGACAGAGTTGGCTTTTCTCCTTGCAAAGGAAGGAAGTTACTTTAAGCTTAAAAAAGCAGAGCCATCTGGCAGCGCACAGCTGTGGAAATATTATACGTCTAATTATTTATAGAGGTACCTGCGCAGGGACGAGTTCAGTTCTTCAGTGGTCCGTAACTACGTCAGGAAAAAAGCTCGCTTGATATAAAAACAACTCTGCGGTTCTTCACAAAAATATGCGCGTTGGGGGCTTGGGGCGGGGGAGGCGGCACCGTTTTCTTTGGTATTTGCAACCTCAAAGCAGCAACAAGTTTGTTTTCTGCTGGTGGTCTCTGTATGGGGCATGGGCTTATAATAAGACCTCTGGCATCTGAAAGCCATTAAAGTGTATGGTCACAACAGCCCCAGCCATTAGCAGAGACAAAACAAAGCTAAGCACAGCCACAGATAATTAACCAACTCTTGTTTCTCCTTAAATCAATAGCAAGAACATTACAGGAACAAACAGCCCGGCGTGTCCCCGGGGATGTGGCTTTGCCAGCCTGCCGCCTCCAAGAGCCGATTTCCAATGGAAATTACACTGTCAGGTCCTGGGCTTTAAGATCGGGTTTCCCTTATTGGCTTCTTGGAGCTATTTTAATCCACGGGGAAGACCTCAAATGGAGGTGGCTGCTGTTTGGAACTGCCGGCTCTGAAATTTGGGGATGGGGAGGGATGGCCGAGCGCTGCGGGGTCCGGTCAGGGCTTCCCCGTGCGGAGGGCAAGCGCCGTGCACAGGAGGAAGCCTTCTCCGAGTCCTTGATGGACAGAAGGTAGGCAATTGCTGCAGAAATCCTGCTGGAGCACGTGTTTTTCTTTGGGGAAAACATTGGCGAGGGAGAATTTTCTAGTAGCGCTGGAAAAAAGCATCCAAAAAAGTTAGCGTGAACAATAACTTCAACCCGACGTCGCTCGGCACATAGCAGGAAGAGGCGCTGGCGATCCTCCCCGCCGAGCTGCCCCGCTCCCCACACCTTGCAGCTGCAAAATTCCTCCTGGAGCCTGGTTTGGGATGCCAAGCTGCCCCGCTCCCCACACCTTGCAGCTGCAAAATCAGCTGAGCAATGAGGGGCTGAGCCAGAGCCCCCACACCCCTGCCCTGGGGAAACCCGTCCCATGAGACCAAATTTCTCCATTACCCAGAGACACGAAACTAGACAGGAGGAGACACCTCAGGGAGGGGCCATAAATTTAGTAAAAGCTTGATAAATGCTCCCACTACCTGCATTATCCCAGGAGCAGTGATTTAGGGCCTACGAGGGAAGTGTCTGTTTCTGGGGTTTTGGCAATAAGTGCTTGTGCATCCCAAATTGCCCATCATAAATTAATAAAGGAGATGCAAGTTAAATGGTAATCACCCCTGATATGTATCTGCTCTTCCTGATAAGAAAACAATATTAGTATGAATTTTTATATATATATATATATACAGTATATATATGCAGTAATGAATTTTCAAGGGGTTCTGCTACCAGTGCCACCTAAACTGCGTTTTCTCGCAATGCCTGAGATTTCAGCACGGGGTTAGCGCGGGTCGGCAGACCAGGCTGCGAGTTTGGGGGTTCGGCAGCCCCAGGGAGGAACGAGGTGTTATTGCAATACCCGACCACTCTCCCCCTCTCCAGAGCCCAGCCGAGAGGTCAGGGACGGTGGCACCGGTGGCACGCTGTCCTGGTTTTGGCTGGGACAGAGTTAATTTTCTTCCTAGTAGCAGGCACAGTGCTGTGGTTTGGATTTAGGATGAGAAGAATGCTGATAACACGCTGATGGTTCAGTTGCTGCTCAGTGCTGCTTATGCCAGTCAAGGACTTTGCAGCTTCCCATGCTCTGCCAGGGGCACAAGAAGCTGGGAGGGGGCACAGCCAGAACAGTTGACCCTAACTGCCCCAAGGGCCATTCCATACCATACGGCGTCATGGGCAGTATAGAAACTGGGGGGGTTGGCCGGGGAGCAGCGATCGCTGCTCGGGAACTGGCTGGGCATCGCTCGGCGGGTGGGGAGCAATTGCATTGGGCATCACTTTGTATACTATTATTATCATTATTATATTGTTATTATTATCATTACTATTTTACTTTATTTCAATGATTAAACTGCTCTTATCTCACCCCAGGAGTGTTTCTCACTCTCACTCCTCCGATTCTCTCCCCCATCCCAGCGGGGCAGGGGCAGCGAGCGGCTGCGTGGTGCTGAGCTGCTGCCTGGGGCTGAGCCACGACACACGCCCAGCACGGGGGCCCTTTGCTGCAGCCCTGGTGAGAGTTGTATTTCAAACCATTTCCAACCAGCATTTGCAAATTATGGGAGCGCGGAGATGATGAATTCATCCGCTGAACCAACGTAGGAAGAAATGTTCCCGTGTTTTATAGGAAAACATCTTAGAAATGAAAGCAGTCACTTTTATCCCTTTCCCTTTCTTATTTTGTATGAAGAAGTCTTACAGCCAAGCATATTTTCTAAGAATAAATGTTATCTCCTGCTTTTTTAAATTAGAAATTAAAGTCTTGTCAGCCCTGGGAGGCTGGGAAGGGAAGTTATATTATAATACCACAGGAGACTGAATGCTGGGAAAAGAAGGGGGTTTAGTCAGATGGTTTAAAAATGCCGTTTTAAGTAGCGACAGTCTTACGAACACGGGGCGAATATGACGTCTCATAAAAATTCAGCATCACAGTTTCCTAGGCTAATGCATTACAGCCAACAGCACGGATGTATTAGATCCCAACCAGTCTTTCGGCAAAATGAGGAAAACCCAGAAAAGACACTTCTGTTTCCTTTCAGCACCCAAGTTTATTTTATTCCGTGACCCCAAGACACAGAAGAGAGCTCAGTCACGAAATAGCCCTTTGATTTCTAATTGTGACCCAGCCCTGCTACCTGGCATAGCTTTCTCCTGATTTCTGTGGACCACGACCCGCAGCTTTTGCTCTTTTAACACCCTCAGGCCCCAGACACGTTCTGCGGTCCCTAACGTCACGCCTGCGCTATCGCCTCGGCTTCGGCATCGCCGTGCCGCGAAGGTACGCGCGCGGCAGACGGAGGCTTCTGCTCCGACGCCGCGTCCTACCTGTCACCAGTCCAACAGTTTAAAGGCATTAAATTGCTCCATCTGCTCTTGCAGCTTGCGCCGAGCCTGTGCTTTATAAACTAACGGGGATTAGGTTTTTTTTAATAAATGAATGAAAAGTTGCTTTGTAAATTCGAGGCCAGAGCTGACTCATAATCTCTGCTGACAAATTTCTGTCAATATTTACTGACATATCCAGAGATCTGTAATGTTTAAAGTATCAGTTTTTATGAGAAAGCCGCTTTCAGGAAGCGTCTGGAAAAGTGTAATGCACTTTCTCACATTCTCTCATTCATCTCTGCCTTATCCCGATAATATAAATGTGGAGCGTATATGCTAGTAAAAGGGAGAAGTAAGAGGTGCTTGAGTTTCAGCTATGAAAAACCTTTCTATGTCTGTAAACACAGAAGTAGAGCAATTTGTAAGGGGGTGAGTCCGGTGAACCTTTTCTGCTGCAAAATGCATCTTTTCTTAATGGTGGAAAACAGCAGCCCTGGGTTGTTTTGGGTTTTTTTTTTTGCAGGTCTCATTGGCACCGCACCTTTCCACTTCGTAACCCACATTCCCCTTGAGAGGCCCATAAAAACCGTAATTTTCGGTGAGGTTTCCACCTGCCCGCCGCAGTTCACAAGCAGAAGCGAGGTACGGGATGCAAATGTGCAAGATTCCCCTGGATTTATTGCCATCAAATACACCAGAATTTAGCATACATTAACAGCATGGGCTTTAAATCAAAGGAGCATTTCTTAATACATTATTTATAATGAATCAATTATTAATAGAGATGGCTTTTTTCTCCCCTAATAAATTATTATAAACTCTGCTATGTACATGCTGTACCAATATGTACTATATAAATAACGTTACGTGTTTCAGTTTATGAGGACTTTTAAGCAGCTCACCGAGACATTATCTATCACAGATTTTGAAGCGCTGCATTCACTTCAAGCTCAAGCAATCAAACCTCCTTACTGCAGGTACTTTATCTGGCGACAGACAGATACTTCAATAAATCACTTGATAAATATCTGTATCATTTACACTGGAATGTGAATAAATGTATTTTTTGGTATCACTGGAAATAGGAAGCCTTTTTCTTCACACCTTTTCTGCTTTCTCTTCTTCAGTGCCAGATTTTCTCCTTCTCGTGTCTTTGCAGTTCTGGGTATATCTTATGTTTTAATTTCTCTCTCTATTTTTAGATCCAGAACAGCGGGCCTGGCTTTCCTCTCGTTTGCCCTAACGCAACCTCGTGGCTGCTCCGCGCTGGGTGACGGCGGCTTCCCTGGGGCTCTGGGTTTTGGGGTCCTCCCCAAAGACCTGCAGTAACTGGGGGTCTCTGTGTGAGGAGCAGAACAATCTCCAGTGCAGGAGGATAAATCTGCAGAGCAGGAGGACAAATCTCCAGTGCAGGAGGATAAATCTGCAGAGCAGGAGGACAAATCTCCAGTGCAGGAGGATAAATCTCCAGTGCAGGAGGATAAATCTCCAGTGCAGGAGGACAAATAAGTACCCGAGCTGCTGTGGAGAGACACGAGGTCTGGGGGCTCCTCTCCCCTTGCTCCCCCTCCCTTTGCTTCCCACCAAAGTCATATTCCTTTTCCAAGGTGTTTCCACTCTGTTTAAAACAAGGCAAGCGCACTTCTTTTACCAGTAATGATGTGTTGCACAGGTCCCAAAAAATCATGCCTGCTCCCCGAAATTTCCTTAAGCCACCCGGAAAGTCCCAATGCAACGACAGTGCTGGCCAGCATGCGCCGCCGCCGTCGGACCTCTTGGCAAAGCAGAATTTCGGCTTCAGCCTTTCAGCCACCCCTGATTTTCCTTCTTCCCCCCCATGCCCAGCGCAGCCGGCTCTCTGCCAGCCAGGCTGTCCCCTGAATTAGCTCCAGACTTCACCTTTTCTTTCTTTTTTGCATCCAGGATGTTGAGTCCCCGGAGAACATCCTCTTTCCTGCCGAGTAGTTCGGATAGCCAAATTATAATCATAGACAAATGCCCACAAAACACGCAGCGATTCCCCGGTGGGGTCTGCCACCTTCTCTAGTTCAGCACCCGAGGGCAGAGATTGCATTTTGGGGTTTTCTGCCACCTATTACTTTACATTGCTTAACTCTCTGAAGCCCTTTTCCTCGGATGCAGGTTTTAGGACCGATGACAGATGAAAATATACTATCCCATATTTCATTATTTTCCACTTACATTCCCCTTGGCCAGCAGACGTTGTAAAATGCATGTCTTTATTTGAGGGAGAGGCTCTTTTTGCAAGATCTAGCACTAACAGCTGCCGTTTCCAAAAACTCCGGTGCTGGTTAGCACCAGGATACAAGAACAGGGTTTCTAATATCCAGCACCCAAACTCTGAGGTGGCTACACCTGAATACGTCAGTCTTAAACCCGCTGTGCTTCTGCAAAAGGCGTGAGGGAGGCTGCACCCCTCCCGCAGGCGCCCAAGCCGCCCTGTGACACCCCGAATGCCAGGGGAAAACCCACGTGGACACCACCCTGAGCAGATCTGCAGGGTGTAAAATTTACCCTCTCAAACACTCTCATGAATTTTCCTGCATAAGCATAAAGGCCCAGTCTCTCTTTGGCCTAAATCCACACAGTCCCAGCGTGCTACGGAGCTGTACCAAAGGCTCCAAAATCCCCAATGTTTCTCTGCGTCAGCGGCGATTACCGCTGGGATACAAGAACCGCAATCAAAATTCAGCTTGTATCATCATATCAAAGCGAATTTGAGAGGCTTCATTTTCATTTTAATGCCTCGCTCGCTCTCCCCTTACTTTTAGTCACTTTTTGGTTTTAATAGCACCATCTGCATTTTAAATGACAAGCAAGTTCCCTGCTCTCAGCTTTCCTCCTGCATGAAGCCGGGTAACTCGTCGCGCCGTTGTGATCCGCGGTGTGTGTTATATCCCTATATCCCTACAGCTCCTCAAGGGAGCTGCGATTACGGGGTCTCTATGACAACGATGCACGAGCCTGGGACCGGATGATGCTGTATTTCCTCCGCACACAACGTGGCGTATCACATCAGAGGGGAATATTTCCCCTCAACTGATTTATAAAGCATTCTCTCCCCGGTGCAAACGCAGGGGACCTGGAACTTGTGACTTCCACAAGTGCGGCGGGCAACCCAAGGCAAAGCCTCATCTTCCTCTTCTTCTTTGTGGGTGTTGGTCTCTTCTCCCACGTAGTTAGTGATAGGACAAGAGGAAATGGGCTCAAGCTGCGCCAGGGGAGGTTTAGGTTGGAAATTAGGAAAAATTTCTTTATGGAAAGGGTGGTCAAGCATTGGAACAGGCTGCCCAGAGAGGTGGGGGAGTCACCATCCCTGGAGGTGTTCAAAAAACGGGCAGATGTGGCACTTGGGGACATGGTTTAGTCTGGTCTACCCTTGATTGGCTTAGAGTAGACTTGGTAGTATGGGTTAATGGTTGGACTGGATGATCTTAAAGGTCTTTTCCAACCTAAACGATTCTATGATTCTATGATTCTCCCGGTGATACCAGCCCCATGACTGGGGAGGTGCACAGGGCTGTGTGCGATGCAGGAGCTGACTGCGTCTGCGCAGGTGACAACGATGGTTTTGGCAGGCGGAGGTGGCACGGCTGTCCCCTGGAAACACGCCATGGTGCCTAACCAGCCCTCTGACCCCACCCAGATGACAGGTGGTTTTGCTTCTCGACCTTATTTTTAACCAAAATGAGTGTCTGTAGTAGAGCTCCAAGCCTTTCTTCCCTGGGCACGTTTCCCCAGCCCACTGGCACCCCGGGGACACTGTCGTTCCCCAGCACCCCGCACGGGTGATGAGGTGAGGACCTGACGCCATGCCGAGGGAGACCAGACCAGTTCGGCATAATTCATAGAATCACAGAATCACAGAATGCTTTGGGTGGGCAGGGCCCTTCGGAGCCCACCCAGCCCAGCCCCTGCAGTGCCAGGGACAGCTTTAACCAGCCCAGGGTGCTCAGAGCCCCGTCCAGCCTGGCCTGGGATGGTGCCAGGGATGGGGCCTCCACCGCCTCTCTGGGCAACCTGGGCCAGCGCCTCACCACCCTCACTGTAAAACATTTCTTCCTTATAGCCAGTCTAAATCTATTCTTCTTTAGTTTAAATCCATTGCTCCTTGTCCCATCACAACAGGCCTGGCTAAAAAGTCTGTCCCCATCCTTCCTATAGACTTTGAAAACAAAGTTTTGACTTTGAAAACAACGAAGTAGAAAGTTTCTCACTGCAAGATGGTTTTTGTGTCATCCTGGTAGATTGTGTTATACGACTGGCTGGCAAGAGCGGCCCCGGCAAACACGTGGTTTGCACATGTCCCTGCGTGTGCCCCGGTCAGGGACCCTTTAACCGCACAGCAAGAGATGCCACCGCACGCAGGGGGCTGCAGGCGAGCAGGGGTTCCCTGGGTTGAACCCCTGCGCTCATCAATTTAATCCATATAGCTTTTGCAATGTAGCCCGATGTTTCCTTGACGTACGCCCACCGTGACCTTCCGTGCTGGCTACTGCAGCCCCAATGCAGTGACACGCCGGATTATTCCTCGTTCATTCATGCTGCTCGCGTCTTTTACATTTCTCCATGTGGTTGGTTTGCCGCAATATAGGATTCAGCGTCAAGGAAATGGGAAATTTCTCAGGACTTTCTGTGAACGACTCCAGGTTATTCCCACGGGGCAATATCCCCCCTGAGCAGCAGCGTCGGTCCCGTGCCGCGGCTCAGGGCTTCAACCCGCACCAGGACGCGCGCAGGGACATGTGCACACCGTGCGTTTGTCGAGGCCGCTCTTTCCAGCCAGTCGTATACCAAAATCTACCAGGACGACACAAAAAAACATCTTGTACTGAGAAACTTTCCACTTCTTTGTTTTCAATGGGAATTACACTGAACTGATTTTTCCATAGCCAGGACCCCCCGGATACGGTAGGTGGAAGGCAACGTCCACCGGCCGCGGTGGAAATCATTAAATTGGAGTAGTTTCAGAGGAGAGCCACGGGGATGACGGAGGAGCTTGCCTGATAATGAAAGACACGGAGAACTCAATTTGTTTTTCTTAACGAAAAGAAGGTTAAGAGAGGATTCGCTTGCAGCCTCTAATTACTTCTGGAATTTAAATGTGATAATAGAGGGCTCCCCGGTCAGGCAGATGAAAGTACGTGCAACCCGCTGCCTGCAAGATTCGAATTCAGGTTTGAATTAAAAGCACATTTTTAGTGGTGTAGGTTATTAACCACTGAAAGAACCATTGAAATATCTTCTGATTTGAAGAGGTATTTTTTTCTTTCTCAGCCTAAAGCTTTAGTTCAAATAGAAAAGTCCCCAGGCATGTTTTACACAGGAGTTCAGACTAGATAATCATTATGGCTTTTTCTAACCTTATAAAGTATTAATATGCCATCACCCTTCTGCCCTCCTTTTATACTCTACTCATCAACCAATAACTTTTCTCAGTAAACACACAGAATTTCTTGAACGTGGTGTCAGCTAGGAGGTTATCAGCGATAACGAGTTGAGGACTGTGTCCGTATGTCCTGGTTTCGGCTGGGATAGAGTTAATTTTCCTCCCAGTAGCAGGCACAGTGCTGTGGTTTGGATTTAGGAGGAGAATAACGCTGATAACACGCTGATGGTTCAGTTGTTGCTCAGCGCTGCTTATGCCAGTCAAGGACTTTGCAGCTTCCCATGCTCTGCCAGGGGCACAAGGAGCTGGGAGGGGGCACAGCCAGGAGAGCTGACCCAAACTGCCCCAAGGGCCATTCCATACCATACGGCGTCATGGGCAGTATGGAAACTGGGGGGGGTTGGCTGGGGAGCAGCGATTGCTGCTGGGAACTGGCTGGGCATGGGTCGGCGGGTGGTGAGCAATTGCATTGGGCATCACTTGCTTTGTGTATTATTATTATTATTATTATTATATTGTTATTATTATCATTACTATTTTACTTTATTTCAACTATTAAACTGCTCTTATCTCACCCCAGGAGTATTTCTCACTCTCACTCCTCCCATTCTCTCCCCATCCCACCCGGGCAGTGAGCGAGCTCTGCGTGGTGCTGAGCTGCTGCCCGGGGCTGAGCCCCGACACCGTACAATGCCGTGGCCGAACGTGGTAGGAGCCACCTGCAGCCCAGAGTGACTGCCCACTGCTGCTGTGTACGGTCAGCAAATCCCTGCTGATGCCGGAGTTATTTTTCCACCTGGATATTGAAAGGAGATGCTAACGGCAGCGTGCCGGCTCGGCGGGACAGCGAGGGGTGGGCGGACCTGGGTGCTCCTCGCTCTGCTGGGGACAGGCTCGGCCGGAGCCGTGAGCAAGAGCCGGAGCAGCTGCCGGGAGGACTGACTGCTCGTCAGGCTCGCAGGAAGGGAAAGGCTAGAGAAAATCATGTTTATAGCCTTTTCAGCATTAAGCCTGAACTGCCCGCATCCAAAACAGTAAACGCACAGGGAAGTCTGTCACTTGCCACGCTCCGCGTTTATTTTTACAAAACTGTTGCGTGCTATAGTGGTGCAAGTTTAGACTGGGTGCATGGGCTCGACTCCTGACCCGTTCCGGTTTGACGCCAGCATTTCACATTACGACCTCCAAAATCCCGGGGATTTATATCACCATTTCACAGCACTGCCTCCGCGGTGCTGGAAGGGACCCAGGCAGACGGGCATTTTCCTGGTCCTGCCCTGGTGCGGGTTGTTTGGCCAAGGCGTGATTACAGCAGGCAGGGCAGGCTCTGACCATGCCCCGTGCACCTCCCAGGTGAGAGGTTGCTGCTCCCACCAGCCAGGAACTCATGACACTCTTGCTCCTGTCCTCATGGGGAAAAAAAAAACCTGAACACAATGAGCAGGCTTTCTGTGTTTGGATTTTCCTAATACACACCCAAAACGTGACCCTGGCTGCACAGGCAGACTCTGTCAGGGATTTTGACTTGGTACATTTTTTTTTTTGTCTTGTTTCCTCATAGTTATTTTCTTGCAGTGCTCAAAAGTGATAAAACACAGATAATGTGTTAGTATGATAATTGTTGCGCAGGTTCTCGAGGCTGTTGTGATAGACATGGCACCGTTGACGTGCACCAAAAAGCATTACCAAAGCTTGCCCTTCAGAGCAGCAAAAAATAGAAATAAAAAATCCCATAATGCTGCAGGAGACTAGAGAGGTGAAATAAATTTCAGTTATGGATGTTGTACGTTTTCTGCCTCCAGTTGGGAAAAGCAAGTGGCCTCTGAAACATGCCCCTTTGTGCCGCTTAATTCAGCAGTTTAAATCACATCTCTCCTTCCCTTGAGCATGGCACGTTGGAAAGATGGCCCTTGCTTTTGTCTGCTCCGGTGTCATCCATTGCACTGAAGCATCGGATGATTGACATCCATAATACAGAGCCAATTCTACCAAAACTCACCCAGAAAACACCACTGGAGCCCCTGATCTGTGGGTGCATCACTTCCAGCGAGGCCAGAGCCTTACTGGGAGGGCTGGGAGAGCCCAGCCAGCCTGCAAGCTGCAGGTTCCTCTGTCGGGGCTCAGCCCCGGGCAGCGGCTCAGCACCACGCAGCCACTCGCTGCCCCTGCCCCAGTTAATCATTGAAATAAAGTAAAATAGTAATGATAATAGTAACACTATAATAATGATAATAATAATGATATCCAAAGCAAGTGATGCCCAATGCAATTGCTCCCCACCCGCCGACCGATGCCCAGCCAGTTCCCGAGCAGCGATCGCTGCTCCCCGGCCAACCCCCCCAGTTTCCATACTGCCCATGACGCCGTATGGTATGGAATGGCCCTTGGGGCAGTTTGGGTCAGCTCTCCTGGCTGTGCCCCCTCCCAGCTTCTTGTGCCCCTGGCAGAGCATGGGAAGCTGCAAAGTCCTTGACTGGCATAAGCAGTACTGAGCAACAACTGAACCATCAGCATGTTATCAGCATTCTTCTCATCCTAAATCCAAACCACAGCACTGTGCCTGCTGCTAGGAAGAAAATTAACTTTATCCCAGCCGAAACCAGGACACCCTCGCAGCCCCAGGTCACTGCTGCCCGGGCAGGACACCCCGCCGCTGGGTCAAACAGGGGTGGCATCTCCCACCTCTTTCACAAGAATGACTTAAAGGAGGCACGCGATCCCCGCTGCTAGATGGATCTCACATGGTAATTTCCAGTGTATTAAACTGCAGCTTTCTCATAACACCCAGACAATGAGCCAGCCCGTCACCTAAGTGCTTTTCAACACTTTGCCCTGCCTTGTAAGCTATATGGGTGTTCCCTATAGCTCTCACTCACGTGCTTTAGCAGATTGCATTAAGCCCACAGGATGGATAATAAAGCAACAGTACAATTGTGGAAGATACTTGGACCTCTAGTGATATATATCTCTCCACACATAGATATATAGGGAATAGGTATATAAAAATTCTGAAGCACGCTCTCCATTTTCAGCTGCTTACCAACGTACATGATACTCTAGTTATTCATGAGTGCCAGCTGAACACTTCATCATCATAACATCAGATGGCATGTTAGTCCTCAGGTTACTAGATTTTACTCTAAAGAAAACTCCTTTTTCTGCCCATTTTAATTACTTTGTGTCCCAGTTCACCTAATTCTCTCTCCTTCTAGTACATGAAAGAAGAAAAAAAAAAAAAGCAGAGATTTTCCTCGTCCCTTCCTGATATCTAAAATACCATGCTTTGTCAAACATGTGAAATAAAACTAGCCCCATCTAGTTCAAATGCATATCGTAAATAAATTCCTTTAACAAGATGACAGCAAAAATACCCCAAAGCGTGTTTCTCACTTTGTCTTCCCCTTCCCCAAATGTCTTGGGACAGAGACACTACAGCAATCTCTCAAAATCAAGTTGACATCCTCTATGTTATTCATTGTTTTATGTATTTTTACATGCACACTTTATTTTGTCTCTTGTCCTTACCTCCTAGTTGTACTTATTCCCTCAAGGCCATCACAGGCAGTATAAGCAGAGAAATAATTTTCAGGTTGAATAAATCCTTTTAAAAGTAAAACCCATGTGTGAGAAGCTAAACTCAGAGTAACTTCTGTATCTGAAAGTGTCTTCCTCCCAGCCTTACCTAGCTTTACACTGGTAAGTGTTTGCATTAATGGCCTTGCCTTTGCCCACATTGCTTGGTGAGGCTGTGCCACCACCACGCAAGGTGCTCCCATGATGGAAGGTGCCACCACCACGCAAGGTGCTCCTGTGATGGTAAGTGCTACCACCATGCAAGATGCTACCACAATGGAAGGTGCCACCACCACACAAGGTGTTCCCATGATGGGAGGTGCCACCACCATGTAAGGTGCTACCATGATGGAAGGTGCCACCACCACATAAGGTGCTACCATGATGGAAGATGCCACCACCATGTAAGGTGCTACCATGATGGAAGGTGCCACCACCATGTAAGGTGCTACCACGATAGAAGATGCCACCACCATGTAAGGTGCTACCATGATGGAAGGTGCCACCACCATGTAAGGTGCTACCACGATGGAAGGTGCCACCACCACCATGTAAGGTGCTACCATGATAGAAGATGCCACCACCACACAAGGTGCTACCATGATGGAAGGTGCTACTGCCACATAAGGTGCTACCACCACATAAGGTGCTACCATGATGGAAGATGCCACCACCATGTAAGGTGCTACCATGATGGAAGGTGCCACCACCATGTAAGGTGCTACCACGATAGAAGATGCCACCACCACACAAGGTGCTACCATGATGGAAGGTGCCACCACCATGTAAGGTGCTACCATGATAGAAGATGCCACCACCACACAAGGTGCTACCATGATGGAAGGTGCTACTGCCACGTAAGGTGCTACCACCACATAAGGTGCTACCATGATGGAAGATGCCACCACCATGTAAGGTGCTACCACGATAGAAGATGCCACCACCACACAAGGTGCTACCATGATGGAAGGTGCCACCACCATGTAAGGTGCTACCATGATGGAAGGTGCCACCACCATGTAAGGTGCTACCACGATAGAAGATGCCACCACCATGTAAGGTGCTACCATGATGGAAGGTGCCACCACCATGTAAGGTGCTACCACGATGGAAGGTGCCACCACCACCATGTAAGGTGCTACCATGATGGAAGGTGCCACCACCATGTAAGGTGCTACCACGATGGAAGGTGCCACCACCACCATGTAAGGTGCTACCATGATAGAAGATGCCACCACCACACAAGGTGCTACCATGATGGAAGGTGCTACTGCCACATAAGGTGCTACCACCACATAAGGTGCTACCATGATGGAAGATGCCACCACCATGTAAGGTGCTACCATGATGGAAGGTGCCACCACCATGTAAGGTGCTACCACGATAGAAGATGCCACCACCACACAAGGTGCTACCATGATGGAAGGTGCCACCACCATGTAAGGTGCTACCATGATAGAAGATGCCACCACCACACAAGGTGCTACCATGATGGAAGGTGCTACTGCCACGTAAGGTGCTACCACCACATAAGGTGCTACCATGATGGAAGATGCCACCACCATGTAAGGTGCTACCACGATAGAAGATGCCACCACCACACAAGGTGCTACCATGATGGAAGGTGCCACCACCATGTAAGGTGCTACCATGATGGAAGGTGCCACCACCATGTAAGGTGCTACCACGATAGAAGATGCCACCACCATGTAAGGTGCTACCATGATGGAAGGTGCCACCACCATGTAAGGTGCTACCATGATAGAAGATGCCACCACCACACAAGGTGCTACCATGATGGAAGGTGCTACTGCCACGTAAGGTGCTACCACCACATAAGGTGCTACCATGATGGAAGGTGCTACTGCCACGTAAGGTGCTACCAGCACATAAGGTGCTACCATGATGGAAGATGCCACCACCATGTAAGGTGCTACCACGATGGAAGGTGCCACCACCACACAAGGTGCTACCATGATGGAAGGTGCTACTGCCACGTAAGGTGCTACCACCACGTAAGGTGCTACCATGATGGAAGATGCCACCACCACGCAAGGTGCTACCATGATAGAAGGTGCTACCATGACACAAGGTGCTTGGTGAGCAGCTCTGGCAGTGGGTGGCACTACGCTGGGAGAGCAGCACCTGAGGACTGCCCTGTCACTCAGAGGAATGGATGAACATCACCACTGGTCTCAGCAAGAGCTCGTGCTGCCTTCAGGCCTGGGTGCTTGCATCGGTTTCTGCGCAGGGACCGCAACACGGGGCAGGCAAGAGGTTTGGCTCTGTTTTAACAACGCCTCTCTCAGACACGTGCAGTCCTGGCTCTGAAGCATGCTGTTTCTGAGCAGAACACTGTTCCCACATGGCTAGTTTAAAAATACATATGTAGAAAATAAATCAGCTGCAATTTCAAGAACTCTGCTTGTGGTTTATATTTTCCACACAATGCAGCAGGTGGGGTGGAGCGGCAGGGATGCTCGGAGGCTGTATTTCCCACCGGTACACACCGTTTACCAGAGGTTTAGTGATTCTCACCAGTGAAGGATGTGCCTGAGGAACTCTTCTGCCTTTGAAGGCATTACATAAAAATGACACTTCTGTGCACAGACCCATTCCCCTCTCCAATAAAACGCTGCTACTCCTTTTCATACCCAGCAGCCATCAGAGGCGCTACGGCTACAGGAATCCAAAAAGCAGATCCTGTTCATCTGCCCACAGACAAGTGATGCGAAAGTTTATTTTTCTATTTTGCTGATGCACGAAATCATCCCTCACGTTTCCATATACCAGATGTTTGGGATCCAGGCTGTGCAGCATTAATATCAGTGGCATTTATCTGTATTGCCAAAAGTAGTGGAACTAGCACGGCGGCCAGGACCAATCTCACCCAAAGCTACCTACCAGTGCAGTTCCTCCCAGCCCCGCTTACCTGGGACTAGCCTGGGAGAATGAAGAAGCCTCCAAGGCTCATTAAACATCAGGATGGTCTAGCTAAAAATGTGCTGTGAAGGGCAATCCATCCTGACAAACAGATTTCTGCACTGTCAGCAGTTTCTGTTATCCGTAGTTCTCATTTTTCCTTTCTAGAGTTCTACGTTATTCATTCATTTTCCACACGCTTCTTGTGCCTTTTATGTACATTTAATTACGATATTAATCAAAGAACTCAAAAGAAGTTCCTATGCAAATGAAGTTATGAATTTTGATTTGGGAAAATTTTAAAACCTATTCATTCTATTTATATTGAAATATTTTAATGTATTTTTAATGCCTTGGCCCTGACAAAATGCATTTTCATTCAAGCAGATAATATATTGAGCAAATATTATTCTCCCACATTTATTTCTTTGTCAAATAATTGATTTTTTTTAAAAAAAAACTTCTCCTATGTTATAGATAACATTACAGAAATTGCGGAGGGCAGATTTGTTCAGTTAACAGGCGTTTTTTTCACGAAAGCCCCATCCTTGTTATAAGCCCCATTTCTACGAAGCGTGTTTCTGCTGCCACTTCATTTCTTCGATGCTCTTTTCCGAGCATTTACCGTAAACCCATGTGACCGCATTCTCTTTACTGGAGCAGCGTTATCTGCAACGAGGCCAAAACTCCGGCGGTGTTTGCTGCCCTGTGCCTGCAGGGAGAAAAATCCTTCCCTCGCCTCTCCCGGCGCATTGCGAGCCTCAGCCCAGGGGATGCGTAGGCAGGACACGTTGCACACATTTTACTGGACACAGCGTAAGTACCGCTCAAGGATCAGTGCTGCTGTGTGCTGACGGGAACGCTTGGGAGCTCGGGAAAAGGTTCTGCATTGCTGAGAGAGGGCCGTGCAGGTTAAGCACGAGGCACGTGCAGAGCAGCTATTAACCTTCTTAGAAGTAATAGCGGAGGTTGGGGACCGGCTGGTTTTAACCCAAGCAAAGACCGCAGGCATGTATGGAAACGTTGCTAAATCACGTTTAAAACGCCCTCTCACTGTTTCTGGTTAATTACTGCCCGCTCCAAAGAAAAATCTCTGTTACTATTCAAAAAAAAGCAAAGCACAACTACCCCCGTCACTTATTCCCGAACAGTCATTTGCAGGGTCAGAGTTTGTCAAACACAGAAATATAAATCTTTGAAAAGAACGAGAAAAGTTGGTGCGTGGGCAGCAGCTTACTAGTGCTAGGTCTGAGCCTAGGCTCAGCCACAAGACTAAAGCGAAAGCCCTCTACGCGTGAACTCCGTGTCGGCTTGGGGAAGCGCCGCACACTGAGGCGTAAAGCGACCAGCGCATCCCCGGCCAAGCCCTGCGAATGAGCTGGTTTTCATCTCAGGAAAGGGACCCGCACTGAACAAGCCCCATTCGGAGAAGATGTCACTTCAGTGATAGGAAAAATAACTAATTATTTATGAGGAAGTGGTTGGGAATGGTGGCAGGGACCTTCTGGTGGCCTCGGTGCGCCCACAGGCAGGACCAGGAAAGGGTGAGGCAAATTCACGGAGAGTAACTTGTCCAAGGGCTGGTCTAGGTACAACTCACGGCGAAACGCTCGCTGCTGGAAGCTGGGAGAGGTGGCAAAGGAAAGGAGCATTTATTTTCTGCCCCAACCAGCAGGAACCTGAGCGAGTGCCCTTGGCGTGTCCCAGTCCCGCTCCTCCGATCCTGCCTCCCTATGCAGTTTCGCAGCTGAGTTAGCTAAAAATACTCCTTTGTCTTGTACTTTCTAACTTCCTGCGCAGCTTCTCTTTAGACAAGAGTGGAGATCGCTGCCAAAATCAGATACTCAAGGAACTCTATTACTTATAAAATCAACTGTTACCACGTGACAGCTGCAAACATCTGGAATCCATCTCTCCCCGGTACTCTCCTGCTCCATGTGGGACTCGAGCATGCTCAAATATCAGCCTTGAGCAGAGTTTGTGCAGCTTTCCCAAAGCCGAAACAACTCCTGCAGAAAGCGTTTTGCAGATAATTAAAATCTCAGAAAAAAATGGAAAACCTGTACCACTGTCAAAACAAACAGGGAACAGAAAGGTTTTTCGATGCTTTAATGATATTTCTTTTCATCTAAGGAAAGCATTTTCCTCCCTTTTTTCCTCCAAGTCAGAGGTGACGTGTTTCTCATCCACGCGTAGGAACCGAAACGCTGTTCCCCAGGCACGCCGCGAGTTAACCCACACTTAAGAGCTGCTCTCCTGGGCCTCGCGCAAGCTGAGCAGGAAACCCTCCCGGCAGGATCTCTGGCGTCTCGGTGCGCGGAGCGGGGAGCCGGAGCGAGCGCACCTGGCTCCCAGCGAGGTGCACGGCCATGTGGCTCCGCGAGCAGCGGGGACAGAGCTCCTGGGGGCAGGACAGGCACCGGCACGCGGCCGAGCTGGGGGACACGGGGCGCAAGCATCTTCCTCGTAGCTACCCAGGTCGCAAACCTCAAAGGGACGCTGGTTGCTCCTGAAGTGTGGTTTTTTGGGCCGATGGTGATCTTGGATGGTGCGAAGGCATGGTGCTGAGCCAAAGTGCAGCGAGCTGGTGCAGGTGGGATGGGAAATACCTCTGCCGTGGTGCACAGGCTCTTCTGCTCTGCAGTGCTGTCCCACTCAGGCAGCGCCAGTAATTTACGGGTGGATATACAGATAGCCAGTACAGGTGATGCCTCTTTTTCTGAGGGAAACACCAACACGTAATCCACACGTCAGTGTCAGATTAATACATCATTTTCATTCAGTATTACAAAAGGTAGAACTTTCCCCCCTACCACACACTCACAGAGCATCACCCGGACAGATTAGTCCTAAAAAATCCTTCTTGCACAATTTTATTGTGCAACACATTGGGGTGGTACCCAACCAGGGGGATTAACAAGGATCCTCTGCCTTGATGAAAAGGGTGTAAACAACACTTTCACCTGCTGGGAGCAAACCTTCACACCCAGCATTCAGATTACACCAGCAGGCAGCGCGTTCCCTGTCACTCCTATGGCACTGATCCCAGCTCCTAAAATATCTCTGTCTGCAATTAGTCCTCTGTGGCCAGAAAGAGCAGAATTACACAATTATTGGTGCGCAATCTCTCTCTCTGACTAGTGAAAATATAATTACTTTCTATAGAGGATCAGCTCTATTAGACACAACTACAACTCTTCTCTTTTCCCTGCGGTCACCGAGAGCATCCCCAGGGCACAGCTCTGAGCCCTCGCCCCTCTGCAGAGCGATCAAGAACCAAACAGGGCTTTGGAGCAAGGTCTCCCCTTTCCCTAACTTTGGAGTTTTACTTTATGCTCAGGCACATCTCCTGCAGACCTCCCAGCTGACTATGCGCAGCTGAATCACCCCGTATGAAATATTCAGCGAGTCCAAGGAGGAAAGCACGGGAACAGCCGAGCCGCCTCATGAGAGAGGCATGGGAAGAGAGAGGAGGAAGACACCTGCACTGCCGGCTGTATCCCAATTAATATTTAAACGTTTTATACAGAGCTGGGACCTTCTTAGCAGAGTGCTTTGGAAAAACTCAGCGGTGTTTTAATTGGGAGCCTCCCAAGCTCCCCGAGCAGGTTTTACATGCACAGAGGCTTGTGCCCAGCTCTGCTCCCCTCCCCTGGCACAGCAACGAGTTCCTCCTCTTCAAATTATTCTCATACTAATTAGACTATGGTAAATTAAGAGAAGGATCGATGTGCAGTCCCAGCCTGAGATGTTTGCAGCCACTTCAGCTGGCAGGAGAAACAGCTCGGAAGGACAGGTCGTTCCCAGGAGGCTACACGTACGAGGTCTGCAGGGGGTGGGCATTGGGCACATTTGCAAGCTCCATGCGGCACAGGAGCAATTTCAGCATTGTAACCATTAAGTTCATAGAAATGGCAGGGTTTAGCCACATGCAAATTGCACTGAAAACCATATGGCAATTATGGGTTTCTTTTTTTCCCCCCAAGTCTTCCACCTGTAGCTGACAAATGTCTACCGATATGATAGCCGCCGGCTCTGCTGGAGAAGCAAACTCTTCTGCATTCAGGCCCATTAAGAGGGGCTACAACTTCAGCACTTTTTCCCTTCTTCCATGTGCTCTGTGTGCTCTCCAAGCAATTCTTGCACCCAGAGCTACGTGGCTTTGGAGACATCATCCCATCCAAGTCATAGAATCATAGAATCGTTTAGGTTGGAAAAGCCCTTCAAGATCATCCAGTCCAACCATTAACCTACACTACCAAGTCCACACTAAACCAATCAAGGGTAGACTAGACTAAACCATGTCCCAGAGTGCCACATCTACCCATTTTTTGAACACTTCCAGGGACGGTGACTCCACCACCTCCCCGGGCAGCCTGTTCCAATGCTTGACTACCCTTTCCGTGAAGAAATTTTTCCTAATATCCAACATAAACCTCCCCTGGCGCAGCTTGAGCCCATTCCCTCTCGTCCTATCACTAATTACTTTGGAGAAGTGGCTCTTCCCTGGGATGCTGCCAGCCAGGACAAGTCACTGCTCTGACTTACTGCTTGCTCTGGCACCTACTCCTGGTAAATTAAACCAGCAACGATAAAAAAAACCACAAACCATTGCCACAATGCACAGCCACCCTGCACCTGCTGTCTCAGGAGGAGCTCAGGCTCTGGGTTTCACCTAAAATAAGACCCTGCACCACCTCATTTGCAGACCCTCAAATCTTTAACCCCAAACGGGTTAGCTCAGTTGGTTAGAGCATGGTGCTAATAACACCAAGTTCACAGGTTCAATCCCTGCTTACTGCAGGGGGGTTGGGCTCGATGATCTCTCAAGGTCCCTTCCAACCCAAAGCATTCTATGATTCTATGATTCTATGATAAACACAGCAAAAATGGTGTCCATGTAAACAGCACTCCCAAATATGCAGAGAGATAGTTCATATTCCTATACCACAAAAGCATTATCTTTTTTTTGTACAGCGGTTTGTTTAATCTTTCTTCTTGTCATATCACATAACTTGTTGCCAGAGGGGAACTGCTCTTCTCATGGTATCATGTTCACAAGGAGCAACACCCTTGCAGCAAGCCATGCTCTCAGCGGTCAAAAGCTTCGGTTTCACTCTGGTTTATATCCCTAAAAGCTACTTAATATTTTGCACATTCCTTCCCATAAAATTTACCCTTTCGGTAATTTACGGCTCGGCTGGAATAAGGGCATTCAAAGAGCCGGAGCTGAACTCGTCACCGTGCAGAGCCGCCGATGGGAGCACGCGCCGACCTCCTTACCTGCCTGGCACGTGCACGCACGGCCGGTGCCGCCAGCTGACGGACAACATCATTGCTTCTTCTTGGGAACAGGAAATTAGAACCTAATCCTCATTGGAGGGACATCATCCCAGAAGGAACTGGAAAAACCATGGTCAAGCCCTGGGTTGGACTCCTCAACGTCCACCCATGCTACACCCTCCTGCCATACGCGCTATGCAACAGGGCAGTCGATTATCTGCCTTTCCAAAGCTGTCTCCACCTTGCACAAATCGCAAATTATGTGCCAAAATTGTGCTGTAGGGAGGTTGCCTCGTTGCTCAGCAACTGCATTTGTACTGAACAGAGCTTGGGGTGACGGGCAGCTTCCTGCAAATGCCTGCCGGAAAGGGAATGAGGTCAAGATTTGGAGAAAGCTATTGAAATGGAAGAGCAAGCACTGTTTACTGAGACTAGGTAAACTCCAGTTTATTTTAGCTAATAAAACTCAGCAGTAAAGTGTTGCAGGAGGAGGAAAATACACCAAAGTTTGCCAGCAGCAAAGCTTTGGGTGGAAAAGTGTCAGTTTGGTTTCCCTGTTCTTCATTGCTCCAATTAGTTGTGAAATGGAGGGGAATAAATAGAATGGGACATGCCCGGAGTGCTGCGGCAGCACAAGTGGCTGTCGCCAAGTGTTTGGCCCATGCCAGCGGGGGAAGCAGGAAACGTGGCACAGTCTGTGCTTCCCCCCGAGAGCTGCTGACACCGCGAGCGCATCTCCTGCTTCATCCCACAAGTAAGAGCGGCATGTTCAAGAGAGAAAACCCGCTTTTGCAGATTCAGGAATTCAGCTTTATTTTGTACTTTAAATAAATAAAAAGGCCTTTGAGTGCAGGAAGTTCCTGCCTGGAATTTGCTGTTGTTTTGCTTTCCCCTTGCAAGCCTTGCTGCTGGTGGTCCCTGTAATCCACGTCTCCTGCTCACTAAGCTTATCCCTCCAGGTCACTGCTCTGGAAGTGGCAATTATCATAGAATCATAGAATCATAGAATCATAGAATCGTTTAGGTTGGAAAAGACCTTTAAGATCATCCAGCCCAACCATTAACCTACACTACCAAGTCCACACTAAACCAATCAAGGGTAGACTGGACTGAACCATGTCCCCAAGTGCCACCTCTGCCCGTTTTTTGAACACTTCCAGGGATGGTGACTCCCCCACCTCTCTGGGCAGCCTGTTCCAATGCTTGACCACCCTTTCCGTGAAGAAATTTTTCCTAATTTCCAACCTAAACCTCCCCTGGCGCAGCTTGAGCCCATTTCCTCTCATCCTATCGCTAACTACATGGGAGAATTAGGCTGATCCTGGCATCACTTTACAGTTTACAGAATGTTCCCCTTAATTATTAAATACAATATTTACAACCCATCACTCCGGGTTCCCTTTAAAGCTGTTGCTGAGCTCTGATCCCCTTTTGCGGCTGCCTGATCCCAGTCCGACCTCCTGCCACCTCCATCTGCAGAGCAGTTCCCCACTGACCAACGCCCGCAGGAAGGTGCTCCATGCACCCATCAGATCAGAGCTAAATTCTTGTCTTTCCTACCTGTTCTTAGCTTTCCAAGCCAACCCTGCTCATTTTACGGTTCCCGTTTCTTGCTTTTAAGTGGAAATTACGTGCAGTGACTGCTGCTCTTCGTTATGTAGTGATGGATATGCAAAAACGTGAAGGAAGCATTCCTGATACTGTGGGATTTTTACTCTTAAAACGCACTTTTTGAAGTCATAATATTTCAAAGCACATTTATAATATGTTTGCAGTATGGGTAAAAAGATTACTTTAGTCTCCTGGAAAATGTAATTTTCCAGTAATTGGTGTTCTCCTACAGTATCTCATACACAGGCACTAATCCCTCTGCTCCAGCCTTGCGCATATTTTTATCCTATGTTATACTAAAGTAGGCTGCTGAACTTCTCCAGTAGCTCTGATTTTTAAAATCCCAGTAACTCCTTGTAAAATCCGATTTCCACGAGGGCAGAGAGTTTCTAATTATCTATTACATGCTCTGAGATTCCGTTCTATGCCCGTAGCACAATTTTCAGCTTTTCTACGATTTGCAAAACTGCCAGCTCCCCACTCCTCAATTGCAGCAGATTATCTGAAAACAAGCTAATATTTTCCTAAAAGGTTTCACCTTTGGGATAACAATGGGTTTGGCGGTATTACGTGCATATTTTTGAAAGTGAATCGATGTGTATTGTAATCGCTATACATCTATTATCTGCAAGGGCGGAAAATCAGAGTAATATTCATAGAATCATAGAATCATTTAGGTTGGAAAAGACCTTTAAGATCATCCAGTCCAACCATTAACCTGACATTACCAAGTCCACCACTAAACCAATTCAGGGGAGAGTAGCAACCCCACGCCTCCTGGCTTGGTGGCTGGATCATTTATAATGAAATTAAAAATTCCTAGTAAAGACTAGGAATCACTAAGATTGGAAAGACCTCTAAGATCATCATTCCAATCACCAACCCAAAACCCCCATGCCCAACCTGATGAGACTTTGCCTGTATTTACAGTGTGGACACTTGTGACCAATGCACCTCTGCCTTCTCCGCACTGAGGAAGAGACCTTTCTTCCGCTCCTTACACAAATAGATGCCGTTTTAGTGGGTTTTGTGCAATTCCCTCTTCAAACGTCAGTCCTGCTGGGGCCTTTTTCTCCCAATCTTACCTGTTCCAAGTCTGTGGCAGGAAACGGTAAGTATCTGCTGAAAATTTAATCGGTTCATCAAAACCTTTTGGGTATTGTATTAATAATTAATTTGACATGAGTCAACATAACTCAACATAGTCGGGTTTCATGGAATAATAAAATACAGAGATGGTAAAAATCTATTAGTATACCTACATCCTCCTGCTGTCTGTGCAGAATTGCTCCATACAGGGTGTATTTTTCTCCGCTGCATGTTTAATATTCATTTTCCAGTACAATGGCTGATTATCATTCTTTGTATGCTATTTTTTATGTAAACGAGCAGTTTAATTTCTCTTACATAAACAAATCTCAGGCCTCCTGTACTGTAATATCCATGTTTTCCCCAGCAGTAAAAACTTTAACATTAAGCTGAGTTTATTCTCCTCTCAGCATGGAGCTGGCACACAGCACCCTCACCTCCACGGTACCTGGCAGTAAGTACCATGACACGTTAATGTGCTCTGGCAAGAAACTTGAGGACAGAAGAAAAAAAAAAAAAAAAACCAACAAAAAAAAGACAACCCAAGCAAATTACAAGGTTCTGCATCCTATCATGATGGAAAATCATAGCGGAAGATATTCCCAAACTCACCGGTGCATCTTCACCCATCCATGAGCTGCCCATCCGCCTTGATACTTTAATTTCATACACCACCAGTTTCTAAGTGAACAAATACAAGGATGTTCTGGAGTCCAAACACCCAAGTATATTTTCTTCTACTTGCTTCACCCCAACATCACTGTCATATACTGCTGTGCTAAGAGTTAGGGCTGAAAGAGTTCTCTTTTGTTTAAAAGAAACTTTAACTCATCCCTGCTCCTTGCTGCCTGCTGCCTCTCCTGGGGGGCCGGGAAGCCAGCGGAGGTGGAGGAACCCCATCCTTACCCATCACCCAGCTATTGCTCCAAAGCCAAGTCTTCAAAGGCAATTATCTTCTGCTTTAACCTCCAACAACCTCAGTTCAAAGGTCTCAAATAAATGAGATTTCTGCTCAATTGTCTAATCACCGTTAATCTTGTTAGAGTGATCCTCAGCTCCATCTGTTCTCCGACATCTCTTACTTGCACTTTTCCCATTCCTTCCATCTTTCCTCCTCCTTTTCATTTCCTACAACTTCTCTGAGCACATTTACATATCTTTTCCTTTTGCTATATTTGGAATTCTCAGCTCTTTTTTTTTTTTTTTTTTTAACAAAATCACATTTCAAATGCTTCCAATTTCTGAACAGCTCTTATTTAAGGTCCAACAAAATTGCATTGAAAATGCTATTTGTTTTCAAGTTGACTTCCTATATGTCCTAAACCTCTGCTAAATTTTCAAGAGCTATTTTTTCCTGTGTCCTTTGAATAACCCATTCTTAAGCTCTAACTCAACAGAGCCTAGATACAGAAACTCCTTCACCTTGTCAAGACCTTTCCTCTCCATTACAATTCCCTCTCCATTAAGTTTTCCTTTTGTCTTGGCCACTGTTTCAATCTTAGATATATTGACTGAGGTTCATGCTGGGGTTTGGATTTTTTTTTTTTTGACCTCTTGATTTTATGCTGGCATAGGTGTTTATGAACTTCTCCTTAACAAAAATAAGAAACTGTTCCCCCCCCCAAAAAAAAACAGGAACAAAATTATGCTGTGCCCGCTCTTTCGGTTTCAATATTGTTGATTCAATCAATTGTCTACTGGGATTTTCTCAACTGCAGGAGAAAGAGATGCTTAAGAGGTAAAAAAAGAAACCTTTAAAGCAGTGTGTGGAACAAAACTGGAAGTTTCAAATCCTCAGATATGTCATTTTTGTGTCAAATCATAAAAAACCCAGGCATTATCCATCTGACAGTATACATGCATGTGTTTCTATATTTAGCAGCTAGGAGATAAGCTTAATAGCTAGCTTGCATTTGCCATCAATCGGTCACATGGCAGGCGTATGCATGGGGCAATGCTCTGCTTCTACACTGTGAACTTCTGTTCCCTATTTCATTTGTTTTAAAAAAAAGAAAAAAAAAACAATCATAACTCAGGTCTCAACTCATTTCTTTGAATGTCTATCCTGCCAGCGTTCAAAATAAAGATATTTGGGTTTTCCTGCTGGCAGCTTTAGGGTCATTCTGTAGGAGGGAGGTGGGAGAAACAGTCTTAGTTACCCTGAAACGACATATAAAATATTAACAAGTAGCAATATCCTTCTATCACAGAGACACTGGGACCTGGTTCTCATATTATTACATTCCATTTAAAGGATTGCTGGCGAGATCAAAATTGAAATCCCTGCAACGCCTTTTCCCCCTGCCCCTGCTTTTCATGGGGGCAGGAGCAGGAGCCTTGGTCCCTGCGCGTGAGCCTCCCCCTCGAGCTCAGACCTTTCCAAGTGGCTCTTCCAGTGCCTGCTCCATCACTCACTGCGGGGACTCCTTAGATATGGGGAGCAATAAAGCATGATCCTAGAGACATTTTCCTTCCCATCCTTTTCCTTCCCTCTTTTTTTCTTGCTTGAATACCTGTTTTCCTCAAAATTTTAAAGCTATGTTATTTGTATCTTTCTAGTTGTCTTGCATAATCATTTTCTTGGGGGGAAAAAAAAAAAAAATTAGTGAAGCCTCAACTGAGCACTCCTGCGACACGCCAATCCGACATGCAGGCAAAGAGCACGCGCACGCTTTCTGCACTGTTTCGTTTCTCACGCAGGCTGTTCCGGTACGATGCAATGATTAGGTGTGCCATCGAGCCGGGCAGGCTTGGGCAGTGGTTGGCTCAACAGCGTACTGGGAAGATGAGAAGTGGGGTTTGCTGCTTAAAGCCCTTGTCTTGCAAAGGGCTGAGCAGGAGCTGTGGGACCGGATTACCCGGGAGGGCTTGGAGGCGAAGGGCCTGATCACTTCTCAGCTGGGAGGAGGCATGACCTGTATGTTAACAGAAACCTGAAGAGTGCCAAAACCCTGCTTTTTGGTTTTGTGCAAGCAGAACACCAACCACAGCCAGATAAAAGCCCTGGGGGGAAGCTGAGGCTGCTGCATACATCAGCCCTGACCGGCATCCATGTCAGGGTCTAGGCAGGCAGGGACAGGAGACTGCTCTGCTCTCCATCTTTCTTCGATCCTCTTTCCCCTTCCCCAGTCCTTGTTAAAGAGAGAAGAAAAGCTGCTAACATCCATGTTATCAAAATAGCATTGCATCCTCCAGCTATGCTGCGCTGCGCTACACAGACATGCTGGCTGGCTCATCGCTCTCATTAGGAAGAGCACATCGTTAATGCCCCCAGAGCTCCCCGAGCTGGCAGGGACAGGATTTCACCCATAACGCTTCTTGCGTCAAATTCAAGCCCTTCAGCAGTGACATTTACTACCTTGCAATACAAATTCCTTTCCATTAACTAGGAAGTGTAAGAAAGCCTTAATTAGGATATCAAATTTCAGGATAATGGAGTAAAGGCCATTCAGTCTCGAGGTTCGGGTCTCTGTATACCCAAGCGCTGATCGCACAAAGCCGACGTGCCAAGTGTCACCCGCCGTGGACAGCAGATATGACGGGCTGCGACTGTCACATCCTTTACGAGATTACGAGATGAAACACAATGATAGAGGTGTCTTTGGACGATCAGCTGTAGGCCAGAGGCTGCCTTCTCCCAGGAAGTGCAAGACAGTTGAACAAAATAAAGGACTGAGGTCATAAAAAAAAAAAAAAAAAAAAAAAAGAGGTGTGAAGTACTGGCCTCGTACTGGCCGACTGGTCCCCGAGTACTGGTTTCTGACGTTGGAGGACAGTGGGTTTCACTGGCATCAGGTGCGACATCTAGTTCGTCTAAACATGAAAAAAAGAAAAATATTCTTTGAAAATCCAAAAGATGTGTCTATCATCATTTCAATGAGCATTATTTGAGGGTTTTTTTAGCAGGATACTCCAGAAGGGGTAAACAGTGTCTGAACGGGCACAGAGAAGGAAGGCCGACCAACCCACTGTGGGTCCCACCATTGAATCTGCCATGATTTTGCAAGGCCCAGAGAATTTAGGAGGCCAAAATTTTTGGCAGTCCCAAGGAGAGGAAGAGGTCTGTAGAGGTACAGTGGCCCAGAGGCAGCGAGAGGCACACAGAACATGCGAGGCCAAGATATGGGAGGCCCAGACCAGGCCCACCATCCAAAACTCACCCAGTTTCTTTCCAAAAAACTCGTGTTTTCCTTCAGGAAGGAACAGCAGGGACTCAAGCCCTCAGCCTACTCACAGGTCCCCTCCTGGCCTCTCCCCAGAGACCACCAAAGCCCACAAGTGTTTCTTGGTCCCAGATCACATCCACAGCTGAACCTCACCCATCTTCTCATCTTTGTGATGAGAAAGTCATGGATTTCATTGAACAAGCAGGGTTGTAAAAAGGAAATAATCTCAGTGCAGCAGTCCTGGTTGGCTCTTTGGAAATCAAACCGTAGCTGAAGTGGAGCAGGTTACAGTCTGGGTCTTCTACAACTTCCTACTATGTGCAAGAGCTGGAAGCCAACAGTGATGAAGAGCAGAAGAGACAGCGAGGCAGAAGACAAGTGTCAGGGGAGGACGACCTGCATTGCACAGCCGAGATGGCTGTACAACACAGTCACCAGGAGAGCCGGGGAGATGCTGCCCTAGGCTGCAGGCTCGCCAGCGGGCAATGGCTGCCCCTCGGCAAGGCGTGCGCCCAACGCATCCTTGCTGTGATGGCTGGAGGGAAGAGCTTGCCCTGGGCAGAAAGGCTTGCACGCAATTTTCCCGTCTCCTGCAGACGCTGGATTTAAGAAAACCTTATCAAAGCTACTTTTGCTTTTCTTGTGAAGCCCCTTTTGGCAAGAGAACCAAGGAAAATCTATTTGCAAGGCCATGTGGGTACCTTGTGCGCTTAGAGCTGGAAGCGCACCAGAGCCCTCAGATGGCAGAAAGTAAGGACAATCGGGGCTGGTGAGAAAAGCCAGGCTGGCACATCTGGGTACCGCTATGCAGTCCTTGGACCAAGCCATATGGGAAAACACTGTTTGCTGTGATTAAGTTGTTTTTCTTTTTTTCCCCTCTATCTCCAAACTGTAGGTCAGAGCATACCCCAGGTTTTACCTTCTTGCTCCCAATAGTGTATAAACATTGTATTTTGAAGAGTTTTCTGCTTTACCCTTTTTGTTCAGGGGCCTCATAAAGGGAACAAGGTGCAGCACTGGGGTAGGACCTTTCCTGCAACGGGGATAAAGGCCTGGGTTTGTGCTTTTTCACTTTTCTCTCTTGCTTTTAAAGTGCATTCCGCTAACGTTTACAACTGTTTAGAGAAAAATACTCCATTTGCCCTAAGAGCTGGTTATGTGCTCGTAATGATGAAATAAAAAGCAGAATGATTTCATCCTGGGTATTGGTGATGGGCTCAGCCAGGCAGTAAAAAGGTCCCTGCGGTGCACGTGGGTTGTGCTGAGCTGCAAGCCCACAACGCTGCTGCAGGAGTGGAGGCAATGGTTAAGGCAGCCCTGGAAGAGAAAAGGACCGTTTAAATAAGGGATGTATGCGGAAGCTTTTGGACAATGGGGAGGATGAGAGTCCCTCCTCCGGACTCTGGCTTGGGTCACGGGTTTAGAAAATACGGGTGAAATCTGGGCCTGAGCAGAGGAGCAGCACCTGAGCGCTCTCCCGTGCAGCTGAGAAAGGGCAATTCCCATCGCTGCCAGTCCTATTGCAAGGGGAAGGAGCAGGGCAGGGAAAATGAGGTATAATCCCATGAAAGATGCGATTACATAGATCGCTGGGTTGCCTGACAAATTGGGAAAGCCACATCGCCTGATGACTGGAAAAAAAAATAGTAAGTACGATGAATGCAAGCATCAATGCTTTGGAAGGAATTAGAAGATGTGTGGATGAGTGTATTATCAAACCTTAAGTGAATACTTTGCCTATTAGAGCAATACATCTATGTCACAGCTGAGCTGGAGTACAAGTGCTTGGGACACATGGACACAGAAACCTTCAACGACAGCCAAGCAGAGGGATCAGCCGGCTCTGGAAAGCTGCAGAGCTCAAAGTGGTCTGCAAAGATGCTGTGTCCTGACCTCTCATCTTGATGGCTCCCATGGGCATATACCATGGGCAAACCCTAAATGTGCCTGCGGAGGTTTCAGCCCTCGCAGGAGCCGCTGTCCCTTCTCCCTAAGGCTCCCTCATGGACACCACATGCATGATTTACCCATTAAATCCACAGCCTCCGGATACCCCGTGTCACACTGCCGGGTGTTTTTTCACAGCATGCAGAGACATTGACACCCTGGGAGGGGGGCCTGGGGCACACGCATCACCCCGAGCACGAACGCAGGGACCCCCTGGACCACCCATCACCCCTTTCCCCCTCCTCCATTGCTGGCTCGGCTTCTGCTGCCAAGCCAGTGCTGAGGAGAGGAGGGAGCCTTGCCCCAAACCTCCTGCAAGGCGTTGGGGTTCAAGAGCTGTCCCTCACCCCTCCTGCCTCGCCATCCCCAGTGATGTGCCAGCTCTCCCCAGTGCTCACCTCCAGCCCCCAAATCCCTGTCCCCTCCAAGCCTTTGGGACAGGGCAGTCCAAACACAGGTTCTCCAGAGCCAAAACTACCCCCAAAAAAATAAGTTGCACCCCATCTCTTCTTTAAAACAGCGAGACAAACATTTGGAGACGATGAAGCATCTATTGTCGCGTTTGAAACGAAATCTGGGGCTCAGAGGGACCCTTGCACAGCCTGCAACGTCCAACAGTGGACTTTAAAAGGCCATCAGCTTCTCAAAAAGGCACGCCCGTTCAAAAGAAAGGCCTTTTTGAAGGCCACAATGGCAGCTGAATGGCTCTCAGATTGGCTCATCATCTGGTTTAAAAGTCAATACTGACAGGCCCCCATCCAGCAAAGTACTTAAGCAGAGTACTTTGGGTTAAGCACCTGTTTTGTCAGGGCTGAGCGAGCATTGCAGCCTCAACTGCAGCCTGTTAACATGGAAATGACATTTTCCTGTTATCCTAAACCGAGCACTAATAACTTTTTCCCATTTCCGACTCTGCAAGCTGTAATAACGAAGAGCTGAAAGCACTGAAATTTTTATTTTTCTCCTGTAGATGCAAAGGGGGTTCAGGCTTCCTTCCACAACGCCCCATGGCAAACCTGAAGGGTTTGAGGGATTACAGCACAGGTCCCACTGATAACTCATTTGCCTTCAAAAGGCAGCTTTGGGATTGCTCCAGGCCACCCATCTGGGACCATTTCAGGCAGGGATTTCAGCTCCTTGCTGTCACACCTCTGCGGGGGCGGGGAGATCTTCCGGCATTTAACAGAATTTACCCATTTTTGGCACACCCCAGGTAGCCTCAGCTCTCAGCCCCGCGTGTTCAGACCTGGATATCAGTCTCAAATCTACCCCAGTCTGAACTGGGGTGACCATATCCAGCAGCTTACTGCTAAGGGCGGCCTGAGAAATACCTTCTCAGCAAAATGTCAAGCTTCACCTCTCTCTGATAATACCTGCATACAAAGAAATTACATCAGAAATTACTTCCCTCAATCTCAGTAAAAGCACATTAGGAAAAACTCCCATTTCTAGGAAAAAGACTTGACAGCTGTGTTGAAATTACCTCTGGTAATTTTAACTGAGTGGAAGCTTTTATATTCGATTGCACCAAAAATGTAAAGCATGTCACTTATTAAGCTTTTATGTCTGACATTCAGTCTGGTACCTGACGACATCTTTCTAGCAATCTGGAGATCAGGCAGCTAATGTACTTGGAAATGGTAGAATTAGGTATGGTTGAAAGTCATTACATTTGAAATTAAATGGGCTCTCTTGGTTCTTGAAGGTAATCTTAAAAAAAAAAATAAAACAGTTCCTCTGCAGAAGTCAGAAAACATCTCCCATATTAGCTGTCTGCACTTTCCTGTTCTTCCTTTAATAGCGACAATTAGTTGACTTGAGTATCACACCGGCTTCGCCATGATTAAGGGGGGGAACCCGCAGGCTCCCACAAAAATGAAGCATCAAGTCCTCCCCGCCATTGGCACCAGCCAGAGCCCCGTCTTAGTCCGAGCATTTTTAGCCCAATTTCAAAGGTTAAAAAAAAAATGCCAGGCAAGTGGTCTGACTCTCTGGCAAACCAGGTTATTTCCTACCCAAGGTTTCTTAGCGAGAAACATCTAACAGTAGATCATCAGGCTGCCTGTAAGGGACAATTGCAGGGAGGGACAAAATCTCACTTAGACTAGTCTATTAAAATCCACATAAAAAGAAATACACAAAACTCGCTGAAGGAAAAATGCCTGTAAAACATTTAGGCCAAATGAAACAGCCTAGAAACACTTAAAACAGTGTTGCCATGGTTTCGTACACCCACGGGATGCTATACCATCTACACTTTGGGATTCCTCCCAGGGATCTGGGAATCCCAGCCCCATGAAGGGTGACCAGCCTAGCAGGGCGGGGCTGCTCCTCTAACACATCCCAGCTTATTCCTGCGGAGCCTGATGGGTGACCGTACGGTGCTACAGGTGTAGGTGCCACAAGCCAAAACCCCTCAGATGCCTCCACTCGCCACGCACTCTGGAATCAGCCACGCGCTAGCATTAGCAAGCAGCGCCGGAGACTTGTAGAGCTCTTTGGAAAATCTTGGTTCCTACCTTACGGCTGAGCTGAGGCTGTGCTCACCCGAGCATACACGTCCTGCAATTCATTAATGTGGTAACGATCTCTGGGTGAACATTAATGGCCTTTGTGCACGTATAAAACGATGCATCGCTGCCAAATATCTGGCCGCGGTTAACAGCTTCAACTCTAAAGGTAAGCACCGCAGAGGAAAATATAAAGGCGTTATTAAAAAAAAAAAAAAAACAAACCCTCTCAAAATAAACCTTAAAGAACAATAAAAACAAACCAGTTACAATACAAACACACCCTTTTGTGCCTCTCTCTTGCAGCGCATACCGCAGAACATATGGTCTATAAGATCACCCACGGACCAGCGCTTCCTGTACGGGCTAACGGCAACCGGAGACGGGGAATAGCAAGACGCGCTTTCCTTGACTGCTGCTACCAGGGACCCCTTCTGCGCCCCGCGTGGCTCCCACCCCACGCAGAGGGCTCCTGCAAACTGCTAGCTGCTCTCGTTAGCGCTGCGGGCAACCAGAACGAATGTATCCTGACAAGTAGAGGTAAAACGGGCGAGTTGGTTGTACCCGAGCATAACCACGGGACCCCGCTGGAAACCCTGCTCCAGAAGTTACTCAGCTGAAGCGCATCTTCGCAGGCACAAAGCCCACGGCCCCGTTCCCTGTGCCAGCCCTGATGTCTGCAGGGTACCCGCAGCGCCTCGCCGGGGACACGCCGCACGCGTCGGGGTGCGGTGCAGCTGACGGGATGAAGGCAGTCTCATAAAACATGCTTTGATTTGTTTAATGAGCTGCTTATTGCCAAAGATGAAAGAAAGGCGCTAACAAACCTGGGAAGTGCTATTAATGTTGTTTTCTAGCACTTCTTGATGGGGGGAAAAAAAATAAAAAGATCATAGAATCCTAGAATCGTTTAGGTTGGAAAAGACCTTTAAGATCATCCAGTCCAACCATTGGCCTAACACTGCCAAGTCAAAGATATGTGTCTTGGCTTTATACATGAGCTCACTGTCGCCAGGCTCTGTAAAGCTGTGTATCGGGGGTCCGAAGCCCTAGGATATCATTTCGGGAAGGGCACCAGGAATGATGCCTGGAGGATGTGGCATCCCAGGGGTATCTATCCATCCTCCTGCCTCCCACCTGCACAATCCTATAGCACCGCCATCCCCAGCATGCAAGGGGCCAAGCCACCAAGCCAGGAAACATGAAATTACTACTCTCCCCTTAATTGGTTTAGGGGTGGACTTGGTAATGTTAGGTTAATGGTTGGACTGGGTGATCTTAAAGGTCTTTTCCAACCTAAAAGGTTCTAGGATTCTAAGAGTCAGAGCCTATTGGTATTAGCTGCCATCTAATTAATCGAAAGAATAGTTTTAAAAATGACATTATAGAGCTGAGATGGGCCATCCCCAATTTCCCCGCTATTGCTCCAGACCCTACAATGCAGCTCAAACATAAATATCCAGACAAACGTACAACCTCCCACTCCTGCCGGTGGCGGGTCCCCTTTATAACCTCATATAAAGGGACACGGGGGCTCATGTCCCATTCACGCCCATTCACAAGGCGAGCAACGGCTGAAATCCAGACTTAAAAAAGAGCCCCGAACCAGAGTTGTGATGCTTCGGGACCCCGGGAGTCCAGCCGCTCACCCCAAAATGCCAGGGGCTCTCATTAGCGCACAGGCCAGCCCCTTTCTGCGCTGTCTGGAAGATGAACAAATCCCCCGGATTCAGTGGTACGAGTGGCCGACATAACGAGCTCCACGCAGCTTCCACGGGCGCGAGGCACCGTGAAACTGCCGGCAGCTACAGAGGTAATTTAAGTGGTGTGTGTCTGAAGTGTAGTGCGCAGTAAGTACCAGCGGGCAGTAAAATACTCCTAATTATTCCCACATCCCTAGGTTTTCACACCTCCTTTTTTTTTTTTTTTAAATACTGAATTCCCCTGTTTTCTTTTTTGGAGTTAATTCTTTTTTTCAGGCAAAGAAGAGCACAAATACGGTTTGTTACACAAAATAAACTGTCGTACTCCGTGCTTTGGCTACAAAATATGCAGCATATACAGCTTAGTGCATAAAAACATATTTTCACAAGGGACCATGTCAGACAGCAGTTCCTTTCCCTAAACAAAAACAAATCTTGTTTGCTAAGTCAGTCTTACTTTTTTGGCTAGGGAGAAGTTTTCAAAATTCTTCATTTCTTTTCAACTCGCACAATTGTCGCGAAGTATTTTCCAGCTCTGTGAACTGCCCGCAGCAGAGGCTGCAAGCACAGAGCCGAGTGTGGGCGGAGCGCTGGGGAACGCTCACGGTCAGGAAAAGTCTGAATGTGAGCATGCAAATTCAGCACTTGGTGACTTTGTCCCCGAATGTCCCCGCTCAGCCGCCGCCGCTCACGCTCAGCCAGCGTCAACACCAGCATCGCGGTTTTCTGGCTCTCACAACATTAGCGTGAGCCACAATTTAGCCTCTCCTCTTTTTCTTAAGGCGCCAACTTCGATTCCTGCAAATACGTGAGATTCTCAGCAGTCGTTATTTTCACAATTTTCAGGTTTTTTTCATTTTCAGGCTCTTTAATCTGCTTTTCAGTTAAAGGGCTGGACACATGGCCCTTCAAAAGGCAGAGAGCTCGACATGGAGGGCTTTAGGAACGCAAACACGGTGTGGGGTCTCGCGTCCCGCGCTTCCTGGATGCGTAAGGCTGACAAAGCGTTAATATTTCTCTCTGGCCTGAGCTTAGTGTGTTATTGTCAATTTTTATTCTGCTACTGAATGCGTAGCCTCAGGCAGGCATTTGCCCTCTTTGCCTCAGTTTTTCAATCCATAAAATAACAAAGGAATTACAATACTTTGACAGTTATGAAAACACATGACATTTATACTCATTTTAGATAATGCTTACTTTTCAAAAAATGGATGCATTGCCTCAAATTTCACGTTAACGTGCCGGACTATCATGGAAAATATCTCCAGAGGCAAAGAGAAATGGTATAAAGTTCATGGCAGGTGGGGCCCAAACTTCACAGCATGAGGCTGTAGCGAACCCCTTGCATCTGAGGAAAACCAAATCCTGTTATACCAGGAGCCCAAATGAACCGAAGAAGATTACCACTTCATCTATTCAAAATTTCCTAAGCCTAAGGTGCCACAAACACATTTATATGAATGATTGTAGACTAGATAGATGTCTTAATATTTAAGATGTCAGATGGAGTAATATGTAAGTAATTATGTTTTGCCTTTCATTCAGTCTTTGTCAGGGGTACAGACTGATGGCCCTGGAGATTGAAGGCTTCTGTCTAGATAGTGAAAATACTCATTTTTAACACGAGCGCAAGCTTTCCCTGCCAGGCTTCCCCAACGGGGCCAAAAGCAGGAATGATCTATCCAGCTGCGGCTGAATCTTGTCCGGAAGAAGAGTCCTCCCTTTGGTAGCCTATGGAAATACATCAATAGGTAGCCTATGGAAATACATCAATATATGGAGCACGTGCAGCTGGCTACCTGAGCGGCGGTGAACGGGTGCTGGTACGGAGCACGGCCTCGGTGCGCACCTTAGGAGCACCGTACTAAGAGTAGTTAACATAAAACCTGCCATCATTTAGTGCCTCTGCCTTTGCAAACCTACCACAGGCAGGCGGTCTGGGGTCATACCTCCACCCAACGCGGGACACGCAGGGCAGCAAAACTCAGCCTCTCCTGACCCTCCTCGAGGCAGCGGCTTTGCTTGAGTGGAGGGGGTTTGGCTCCTCCAGCGTGAAGGCAGCGGGAAAGCAGAGCAGTGGGAAAACACTGCTAGATGGACCAAGAAACAGAGGTGACAAAGACCATTTTGAGAGAAGTCTCTCAGAGGAGGGAGGGAGGTACTGGTAGAAGTGTGTCGTGGCTCAGCCCCGGGCAGCAGCTCAGCACCACGCAGCCGCTCGCTGCCCCTGCCCCGCTGGGATGGGGGAGAGAATCGGAGGAGTGAGAGTGAGAAACACTCCTGGGGTGAAGCAAGAGCAGTTTAATCATTGAAATAAAGTAAAATAGTAATGATAATAATAACAATATAATAATAATAATAATAATACACAAAGCAAGTGATGCCCAATGCAATTGCTCACCACCCGCCGACCCATGCCCAGCCAGTTCCCAGCAGCGATCGCTGCTCCCCGGCCAACCCCCCCAGTTTCTATACTGCCCATGACGCCGTATGGTATGGAATGGCCCTTGGGGCAGTTGGGGTCAACTCTTCTGGCTGTGCCCCGTCCCAGCTTCTTGTGCCCCTGGCAGAGCAGGGGAAGCTGCAAAGTCCTTGACTGGCATGAGCAGCACTGAGCAGCAACTGAACCATCAGCGTGTTATCACCATTCTTCTCATCCTAAATCCAAACCACAGCACTGTGCCTGCTACTAGGAAGAAAATTAACTCTGTCCCAGCTGAAACCAGGACAAGGTGCCAGGTCAATCCACATCAGAGCAAAACGATAGCATGAGAGTCTTCCTGCTTGCCTGCAGATGACCGAGCCCTGAGGATTCACATCAGCCCTTGCTTTCGGGAAGCCGGCTGCGTCCCGGGCGATCTGCACCCCGTCGCTGCACAGCCTGGACTGGCACAAGCCAAGCAGCAAAGCCACTGGCCCACAAGCCGAGGAGACCTTTTTCAAATCCATCTCCTGGTTTTCTCTGTGTTTGATACAGCCCTGCATGGCCTTGTGCGCTGCCCCGGGCGCCCACCAAAACGCACGCAGCCCGAGAGAGGGGATGAAGTCCCAGCTCCTCTCAAGGTGCTGGGAAACTCAGGCTGACCTCAGCAGCAGTCTAGAGTCAGGAAGGAGGGAATTTTGCTTCTCATCTGCTGCCGTTACCACTCTCCAGCCATGCCCATATTTATTGCCTACTCATACAACAGCACAAATTCAAGTATAAATTCAGTGCAGAACACAATTCATCAACTCAGCCGTTAGCAATGTTACATATGGACGTGCAAACCAGGTTGACGTAGCCCAATAGCAGGACTACTAATATCTACTCACCGATGCAACCACTAAGATGAACGAACATCACAATTTTATCTGTTTGCTTTTAGCTGTTGCCAGCCTTGTAGGGTTGTGAAGAATCTGGAAAGGCCACTTAGCAGCAATACTTGACTTTATTTTGCCCAGCTTCCCCATTAAAGAACGCCAGTTATTTGCAAAGTAATTTGTGGAAATGTGAATATGCCACGTGAAGGGAATGAAACCGTTTCTCAAATGCCCATGCCCACTCCAGACCTGCAAAAATTAATTCATCCTGTGAAGAAAATGTATGTTTCATTGAACTGCATGATACAAAAATGTGTTTCTTCCAGAAACTCAGAAACACACTGCCCTGTGCTTTTCCCTTCCCTGCCTTGGTTAACTTGCCCCAATTTGCCCCCTCCTGACAGAGCCCCTTCCATGTGCCACTGTTACCCAACTGAATTAGCAACAGCCCACAGTAAATATTTAAAAGGAAAACTTCACAGCGTGATGAGCAGACTTTTGCAAGTTGGCATAATAACAGCAGGAGGAAAAAAAACCTCTAAGAAATACCAGTAAGAATTATCAAAGGGTCTTCGGGTCTCACGTGCCAGAGCTGCAGCTCTAACTGCACGCAAGCATCGCGTTTTTGCTGATCTGGAGGCTCATTAGAGGAAACACAGCTGTTTTCTCCAGGAAATTGTCAGCCTCTTGATGTAATACTGCCTTGGTGGGGGGACGCCGTTTTAATTACCACCTGGAAATAGACAGCAAGTGTTTACAAGTTGCAATAGGCTCTCCCCTGGGGAAGAACACAGACCTTTCTTAACTCTTTAGTGCTGCCATCCAGGTATTTATTTACTTGTGTTTGTATCTGCGCAAAGGCCGGGAGCGGTGACGATGTGCCTTGGGACTGGCTGATAGAGAAGCAGCAGCGTACATGCCAGCTGACATGAAGATAAGGACTCAAGAGCTGATCGGCTCAGGCTGAGGTGCCGAGCAAACCAAGTGCAGCTCACTTGCAAGGCCTCTGGCACGCTCATTTTTAACATTTTAGCGCGGCGGCACTCTCAGCATGCAGTATTCATCGCTGAGCAAAACAAGCAAGGACCACAAACACCTGACTGGGAAGGTCTGTATCAGATACCGGGGCAATTGCAGGCTCCAGGCACCTGCAATGCTCAGGAAACTGGATCATGCCTCACCTATGGTTGTACATCTGGGATACTTGTCCAAGAGCTGAAAGAGATCTGCTAGACATGCAAGGGGTTTGCTTTATGTCTAAGTACTGGGAAACTCGGGGGAATGCTAAGCAAGCACAGGCGTTAACCAGTCCACGATCCCAGCAAGCACGCCGCATGGAAACTGGAAACACAAGGACGGTTTCACGCACTAACCTCGGTGACACGGGATGCGTGTCGCAAGCAAGGCTGAGCAGCGGCTCTTGCAGGAGAGGCACCGCCGGTCCTCTGGTGCCTTCCTCTGCCTTCCCAGCTGGCCAACAAAGCAGGCAAGTAAGCAGAGGCAAAAGACTTAGCTAAAAATAAGTAGCAAGAATCCAGAACTACCTAAGATTTGTCATCTATGCTGTTCATCTAGACACCCTGTACAGTAAGGAAGGCTGTGGATGCTCTCTGTAGAGAGCACTACATACCACCCATTCCAAAGCAGGATAAGTTATCCGTCAGAAGAGGCTGGCTATCCCCAACAACTCTATAGTTAGTTCAGGCAAGTGACTTATTACTGGGCATCTAAGTTCTGGTAAGATAAATATCATTCTTGAGGGTCTCTTATTTGATTAGGTATTCAATACGTGATTCCTATGGCAGTACTGCAAGTCTGGAGGCTCTTCAAGGCTACGCGCATTAAAAAAACCCAAGAACGTAACACAAAAAGCCAAAAACGTAACACAGGCCCCAAGTCAGCAAGACTTTAAATACTTTCTGAGGCTGATGCCATTGCACGCTGAGGTCAGGACTGTGAATGCCTGGTACCCAAACAGCTACAGCCCACAAAGGGGAGGGGTGATGTGAAAGCTGGCCTTGTTTCTGCAGCATCACTGCTGCGCGCTCAAGAAAGGCAAGCACGGCTCTGGAGCGGTGCATGTGCTTTCACAGGAATGCAAAGTGGTGTGGGAAGAAGGAGAGGGAGCCAAGCAGCTGGCTTCAATTAATCATCAGCTCTCTTGGAGGCTGGGAGGATGACTCTGGGGTGGTGGAGACCAGACCTCGTTGGCTGCGGAGAGGGACGGAGGGGAGGTGGGTGGTGTGGGCAGGCTGCGATGTGGCGGGGCAACCTCGGGGCGGGTTGGTTGGGTGCACTGGGGAGCAGCGGTGGGGGGGTGAGGGGCGAGCTCTGCAAATAGCATCCAGCCAGCAGCCAGATAAATACAGTTATTTTGGTTTTGACTTCAGGAGAGCTTGGGGGGAGGGTTGATAACGGTTGTCGTTACAAATACTGTTATTTTGTGGGTTTTCTTAATCTTTCCATCTTCAAGTTCTCTTTTCTATTTCTTCCCTCCGTGGCTAATTCACCTTTGTTTGCTCTCGGGGGCTCGGCTAGCGGCGGGATAGTTGATGTAGCTGAACTCTAACAGCTCCACGTGTGGGAAAAATACTCCAGCTGCTACCAAGAACAGCAGTTATGGCTGTGTTTTTAAGTGTGTTTTTGGAAGCGCGGGTAAAACCGTATCTGTGTAAGACTGTGCTCCCAGTTCCTGTCCTTTTTGCATCTAAATGAGACCCCGCTCCTGCGGGAACATCTCTTCCCTATGTAAATAACACCACACTTCCCTAAAGGCCCGTCTCTACCCTATGTAAATAAAATCGCAGCCCCTCCAGGCCTGTCAGTGCTAGGCATTAATGAGCCTGCAAAATCGTTTCTTCTCTCATTTGGTTTGGCAGCGCAGATGCTTAAGTCTCTCAATGTGTTATTCAGAAAGTTTGGAAAATGTAAAGCATGCCTGAGAGAAATGCCAAATCCCTTAACTCACGGGGGAAGTGTTCATATAACTTAGAGGGGGAGAAAAGCGCTCTCAGTGGTGTTTACTGTGTGCATTAAAACTTTCCAGTTGTTAAGAACTGGCTGTATCTGCACAAGAGCTATCTGCTAATAAACAGAAGCACCCGGACGATGGTAAAAACGGTGAGTTTCTGCAAATTAAGTCCCCTCGTGCGGGCCAGGCAGGGCACGTCTATTTGCAACACCAAGGAGAGATGTTGCTTTTGTTATAATACTAGGAAAGACTTGTCAGAATCCATGCCAAAATGGAAGAGGTTTTTTTGGGGTGGTTTGGGTTTTTTTGGTTTTTTTTTAAAAAGTATGCCTTAACTGAAAGTCAAACCCATGGGTATGTACCAACACTGCCCACTGACTTCAGTGCCAGCCACGCCAAGAGGAGACGGGATGGGTTATTCCTATGTGCAGGAAGGGTTAAATTCCCAAATGCAGCAGTGGCCTTGAGCTGGTGGTGCCTCTCCTCCGAAAGCCCTTGTACTTGGTGGGATCTGGAGGAGACCAGGAGCCCGGGAGCAGTGCGGGTAAGCTGGGATCCAAGCGCAGCTTTCCACGGCAGGTCCTCACCTCTGAGGGATGGGGGTTAGCGGGGAGCATCCCCCCCCCGAGAGCAGAACTGCTGGCTTTCACCTGCTTTTCCTCCTGGTACCTCCTTCCTGTCTCATCGCGGTGGTAACGGCGCGGTCCCCCACAGCTCACGTGCGCACCAAGGTGATCTGCCCTGCACGGTGCCACGGCGTGCTCGCCCGGTTCAGGGCTCCGTGGGCTGAAGTAATGATGTTTAACAAGGGATTCACTACAGCAGGCTCGCTCAGGCTTCTGGTCATCTTAGCCATCCACAATTTCAGTGTGAAATCGGTAAGCACTCGATTTCCGTACCCACTTTTACATAACCTTGAAAGAAGGTGATTTAAGAGCACCTCATGAGCGATGGAAGACTGGAAGGCACCGTTCCCAACATCTGCTCCAGGCAAACACTGGCCTGAGCTCCGCTTCCACCAGCTAAGGGTCAGAGCAGGACCTGCTTCTGGCATCTCCTTCTGCTGGGTCTAGCCGGGCAGGACCCCAGCAGAGACTTTGGGATTTCAGCTCCAAAGCATCTGGCTCCCTCTTGTGCTCCCCATGTTTATGGCAGGAGAAGTCAGATGGGACAAAGTCTGGCTGGTGCAACCCGCTGGCGGAGGTGGCCCCTGCTTATCTCCTCGTGTCCAGCCCGAGGGGCAGATCACATCAGTTGCTGTTAGTCAAGACCCGACCTGATACGGACCGTCTCCATCTTCTGCTCCTCTTGAGCTTGCCAGGAAATACCAAGCTGTTCCTGGAGCATGGCTGGGGAATAGGGTGCGCAGCTCCGTATGCACTACCTGCTGCCTGCCACTTATAGCTTGATCGGCGATGAGTTGTGACTGTCAGCCATAGCTTCTACCTTGGAGAAAAACCACCCTTCTTCTGCGTGACTCAGAAGTACGTACCAGAAGTACGTGACTGCCATCTGTACGTACCGCGCTCAGCATGCGACGCGTTTCCTCCTCCGCAATGTCAGAAATTTAAGGAGCCTGAAATGATTTCACCTGTACAAAGATAAGAAAACTTTGTTTTTCCAGTATTTTATACGGCTTTTTTTTTTTTTTTTTTTTTGGTAAAGTACTCTGCGTCGCTGCTCCTGATCCATTCTGCTCCTATTACATAGGTAGTAGTGGTAAGGAGTGGGGAAATCCACCTGCAGAATGGCTTTAAGGCAATGCTCCAGCAGCACCGGCTGCTGCCATGAGAGGTAGTATTTCTTCTTAACTGAGTCACTTTTAGGAGATTTCTTTAAAGGTCATTAATGAGTGTTAGGAGACAAAGGAAAGCTGTGTTAGGCGAAGCAGAAAAAAGGGACTTGTTTTCCAGCAGATGTTCTGCAACCCTCTACAGCTAAGGAAAAAGTAAGTAAAACCAGACCGGGCTCTGTCAATTCTGAATTGTGCAGTTTTGACTCGATTTTTCTGGGGGTTTGGGGTGGTTTTTTAATCATACTTAATTTTAATAATTAATTTTTTTTTTCTCTTAGCCCAGTTGTCTGGTTATCTTCAGGCAGCCTGCTGCAGAAATCAGGGAAGACTCCCATCCTCTAATGGTAGGTGAAAATGGTGAAGTATCTACATGGGATTTCACTGCGCCCTTAGTTTAAAAGAGAGGGATGGAAACGGTCCCTTCATCAGTAACCGCGGCCCATTGAGGGGTAGAAGCCCACAGGACAAGAAATGAGATATTTTGAATTAAATTGGATAGAAGCCATGTATCCTATAAACACCACCAGCCACGCTAAATGCGAGGGAAGAAGTCACCGCAGAAATGTTGTGCAGCGGAGAGGGAATTTCCCCAGCATTAGCTTGGCCCTGCTCTACAGCTGCTTTTCTCTTGCACAAGATGTGCAACAAAACAGGAACGCGTGTGTTTGTTTACGGGAGCCTCCTGAGAGCCCAACCGCAGCCAAGTGAGAGCGCTGCTCCTCCGGATACACGGGCTGCTAAGGTCATCTCCTCTCTCCTGGTGGGAATACGTCCCCATCCGACCCCAGTGGGCTGCAGGTACTGACTCACCGGCCACCCTGAGCTCGCCCTCGGCTGATGACTGTTTGGCTTCATCTGGGTTTTATGCTTCTGAGTCTCCAGTGTGGCCGGATGAAGACATAAGCCTAAAAGCTGTCTTAAAGAATGAGTTATTTGCTAGCAGCGCTATTTATTTTTCCTACCTTTTTTTTTTTTTTTTTTTAATGTTTAAGAAAGACACATGGCTCCCAAAAGTAGCAAGTGCTTCTTCCTTAAGAAAATGTCACTCTGGCATTGCAGTCTTTCAGGAGACCTGACAGGTCTTTTGTCATTTTCTGCTTTTTTAACAAATGCACAGAGAAAGTTTTCAATGCAACTCAAAGGTGGCAGAGGCAGTTTTGATGACAACAATTAAACCTGAAGGAAGGGCTTTTTTTCCTAATGGAACAACCTCCTTCCTGCAGGAATTGAATACATCTTTTACACCACATAATGAGATGCACAGGTACAATGGGGAGCAAAGGAGGCTTTGTCCTCCCTTTGCCACGCCAGAGCAGCGCTTTGTGCCCAGGGATGGCGAAAGGACTCCAGCAAACCATTCTCCCTCCCTCCACCTTCCTCCATCCCCTCCCGTCAACGAGGAGATTGCTTTTACCTTCAAACTGTGTATTATTTTCCTGCTAAGGGATGTCGAATTGTCTCTCGAATCCTCAGGTTTTCAGGCGACGGAAAATGGTGCTTACCCCACTGACCGTAGTGGCGTGCTGCCAGGAACCGGGCTCAGCTTCTGCTGCTATTTGTGACCTTTTTAAAATTATTTTTTAGGCTTTGTCAGTAGGCGTTGTGCCGTAAGTCAAAATTTGGAGTTTAATAGATACAGCAGTGCCTTCCTTGCCACAAAAATACCTGTGAGAATGAGAGCTGGCAAGTCTCTTACCAGACCTGATACCGATTTGTTTTGTTGTATTTAAGTATTCATGGTAATGAAACAAACAGACTTTTTTTGCTAAACATCTATTGTTTTCTATGGTATCTGCATTGTGAAGGAAGGAACAAATACGTGTTATGATGTTACTCTCTTGAAATGCTGTTTATATTTTACAGCAAACACTAGTCTATCTGGTGGATCACAGCTTTTTTTCCTGTTATAGAAAGCAGGTTCCTCTGTGGGGTTAAGAGTAGCTCAGTCAGTCACAGGCCGTGCATGCCACAGCCTCTCTACTATCACCCGTAAAGACCCTGTGCTGCCCTGCCCTTCCACAGCTACACGGAGCCATCAAAGGTGACAAAGGTGGGGTGTTCCTGGCCAAACTGCTGCAAATCCAAAAAAAACTAGCCCCAGAAAGCCTGGAGCGTAACAATAGCTACTATTTACTCATCTGCCCTGGATCCAGATCCCTATTTACTAGGCACTCCCTAAACACAAAACAACCAACACAAAGCTCTTCTTGTCTAAAGAAATGACATCCAGAGAGAGCAGATGGGAGAACACCGGGAAACAATGAGACAATGCTGGCTGCTGGGTGAGAAACTGCACGGTGGCGAAGGGGCGTTTGACGAGCGAATCTGAAGAGGAGCTGTTACAACTGAACCCGGATTCAACAATAAAATTTTACTCAACCATGACGTTTTCAAGGTTTTCAGTTTTCGACTGAGAATCGTTCAGTAAAAACAACTTGCTTGCCAAGCAACGAGACCTGAATGACACCTGAGTGACACCTGTACCAGTGCTGCAAACCGTTCTGTTGTCAAATTTGGTTCAAAAAGCAACGCTCAGCCAGTAGTAACCAGTCAGGATTCAAACGGACACCAGTGCCACTGGTTTACCAGCCTAGCCCTAAAAGTTTATTGAAGTAAATAGGAAATACTAATGCTATGAATCAGAAAAAACTGAGGCTCTTCAAAAAAGACGGGAAGACCAATCCGGTCGCTAGTAAAGAGCACTAATTTCATTAAAGGATTATCCCTCATAGAGGATTTTCTCTTTTACAAGGTTGAAAAACTTCCCATCTTCGCTTAAGCTCTATGGGGAGTCCCCAAAGCAGCCCAGCACCGGAGGGCTGCCTGCGCTCCGTGGGGAGCAGAAGAGGGGGACTTCCAGGGCCTGACTCTGCGCACCTGTGCTCAGCCCCATCTCCGACCCCCTTGGTGAATCTACCGGCTACAGGGGACCTTGGAAGAGCTTAAGCCTTTAAATCATAGAATCACTGAATCGTTTAGGTTGGAAAAGACCTTGAAGATCATCCAGTCCAACCATTCACCTACACTACCAAGTCCACCACTAAACCAATTAAGGGCAGAGTAGCAATTTCATGTTTCCCGGCTTGGTGGCTGGATTAGTTTTTAATGAAAGTAAAACTAGAACAGAATCATTAGGACTGGAAAGGCCCTCTAAGATCATCAGTCCAACCATCAACCCAACACCCCCATGCCCACTAAACCATGTCCCCAAGTGCCACCTCTGCCCGTTTTTTGAACCCCTCCAGGGATGGGGACTCCCCCACCTCTCTGGGCAGCCTGTTCCGATGCTTGGCCACCCTTTCTGTAAAGAAATTTCTCCTAATATCCAATCTAAACCTCCCCTGGCGCAGCTTGAGCCCATTTCCTCCCGTCCCATCGCTGTTCCTTGGGAGCAGAGCCCAGCACCCCCTCCCTGCCCCCTCCTGCCAGGAGCTGCAGAGCGATCAGGTCTCCCCTCAGCCTCCTCTTCTCCAGGCTGAACACCCCCAGCTCCCTCAGCCGCTCCCCATCAGCCCTGTGCTCCAGGTCTTATATATTTAAATACTTGTATACTTAATACTACTCCCCTGCCCCGTTCCAATTCAGCAAAGTACTTAAGCTCATCATCTTCCCACTTTGACAGTGTATTTTAGTACACAGCATTGGCACTAGTTTAACATCTTTATCTTTCATTGGCATAATTGCAATGGATAATCAGTCCTGACAAGATTAGGCTTTAGGTTTGGTCTTCCAGCCCAAAGTCTGGGGGTTGGTTAAAAGAACATGGACAATATTTTATATAACTAATTTCTTTAATGGCACAAAACCTTAAAATTTTTCCTGCACATAAGACAAAACAGCCGGTGCTCTGTATGTTTTGACAAAGTATTCTGAACACACTGATATCACAAAATAAAAGGTATTTTCTAAACAGGTTTTATAAAAAAGCCTAAATGAGGATGGGCATTTGGTCCCTTGTAATGGATATAGAAACAGATTTCCATAAACAGAATCTGAATCAAGAGTCTAAATGCCCCAAGATTCTCACATCAAAACTTTGCATATGCTTTCATGTCTAAATAACACACTGCAAAGGGATGCTGCAGATGCCGTTACAGCTGGGAAAAAAAACCATTATTGGTCCTATGAAAACAAACTTGCTTATTTTCTACTGTCAAGAACTTCCAATGCCATCTTCTAAGGTCTTTCTCAGGACATGACAAGCCTGTAAATTTAGTAAGCATTCCACCCCCTCAAGGGTCAAAGCTCTACCTTCTTCATGCATCTCAATGATTTCCTTCTGCAGAAAAAGGCAACAGAAAAAGGCCACCATTCCTGTTTTCAGTGGTCATCTCCTTGCGCAAAGAAACCTAACTTCAACGCAGTATTTCATATCAGGCTGGCTTGCCCAGCTTTGTCAGTCTGACTTCTTATGCTAATGAGAACTCTTTAAAAATTTCTCTTTTCTCATCACGTGCTCCCTGACAGCAAGACAGAATGAGTGTGCATGTGCCCAGAACGCAGCTAACAAAAGGAAAATGGTGGCTACATGGAGGCTGTCCTCCTGGACAGAGGAGGCCTAACTTCTTCAGTCTCTAAGCTCATGAGAGATAGATCATTTCTTTCCTGTTCTGAACTTAATTTGGTATTTGCAGGGGAATGGGCTTGTTCACCCCCATGTGCAGACTTCCCAGCCTGTGAGTGGGAGGCAGGTGAGAGATCTGCAGTGACACAGGGGTGCACAGGTTGCACCAGTACAGTCTGTGTGAGAAGCAGGATGTGTGAAAAACATGAACGCTAACTTTCTACCTGGTGTCAAACAGGCTCTGAATCTTAGTGCTCACCTCCTTTGTAAATTCAAAAATCTCAGAAGAATTTCCTATAACATCAGCGTGAGTATCACAAAGAATGACCAAAACATGCGGGTAACGGGCTTTTAGACTTTTGCACACCTGTCCATATCTCTGCTTTTGATCTCTTATGTGCTCTTCAAAGTAGATCCGTCTTTTACGTAAAGTGTTATGGAGTTTTATAGACTGATTTTCAATTTTCTCTTTGATTCTTAATACCTGTCCAGCATCAGACCTACTTCCAGCATTCTTAATGTATACTGTAGTTATATCACCATCAGTGATGGGAGAAATTACAACATCATTTACTAGGAATGTCCTGGGGAAAAAGCGCTTCATGTAGCAATATATATCTGTGTCAAGAACAACTGCTTGTTTTTCCCCATCTGCATCACGAACAAAATCACTCGTCTCCGTGGTAAGTCCGTGTTGCTGCAGCCTCCTCCTTGGTCTCCGATGGAACTTACTTTCTTCTCTGTTGTCCTTCTCTGAAAGGGATTTTGCTTTTAGTAAGAGAAAGTCTCTCAGCAATTTGATTGCTGGAAATGACCCTTGAACAGAAATATGCCCATTGGATTGCAAAGGACCAAAGCTCAAAGCTGTGCTCTTCTTTTTAAATTCTTGTATCAGATCTTCTAGAACAAATTGGTCTTTGAAAATAGACATATTGAGGACAGATGTGACAGAGGTGAAGACCTAGAATTTTGAATTAGAGAAGTTAAGTAACGGTTAACATAGCAATGGAAGTACAACTAGGTAAATTACGAATGAGCTTACATTTTCACAGTAATGGGTTACTTTCAGCGGATAGCATCTGGACAACCTCCTGTCTTCCAGTCGATGTTCATCCTTCTTTAGAACGCTCTCTACAACTAAAGAGAAAGCCAGATTCAGTTGTTGCGCAGTAAGATTATGTGTCGTTGCCCGTCTGATGGTGGAACACTTCACGGGTGTGTTTCTCTTGGTGCTTTCCCTAACAATTTCTCATACATACATGCGGGCGATTCAATACTCTTGCCTAATGTTTCATGTGTTAGTCAAAATTGTTCAGAGAGAGACAGAAGCCTGTCTTCTTAGAACACTAACTGGCAGCGATTTATTCCTCAAAGGCCTGACTACAAAAATCGTTTATCTGTTATGCATGGTATAAATTTATTCCTAAAAACAAACAAAACAAACATCTTGCACAAAGCCTGTTCAGAGTCACGTCTTCACTGAACAGAAATAAAATCCTAAAACTCTGACTGACTAAAAGAGAGGTGTTAGTCTCCCAGTTCTATAAAATCCTAGTACCAATAAACAACTTAAAATAATTTGGTTTAGGGTTAACATTCTAGGGCTAATCCTTTGGGGGATGGATGTATTTAAATATGTTAATCTAAATACCTTCTTGATCTTCAAAAGTTACATACGCAACTCCTTTTTTTGCTGTCGGATACATGACTTCTTCCACATCTCCCCCATTATTCTTCGACATTTGGAAATGAATCATCAGTATGTCAGTCATGACATCATCCTGCAGAAGGCCATCTGGAATACCAGCGACGACAACTGTCCTTGCCGATTTAGCAGCTTGTCCGGTTGCCTGCGCGCAGAGACACGGCACACTGTCATCGCGAGGAGTACCCGTGACCTCCCACAGAGGTTCCCCAGATTCGCCCCAATCGCAGAAGTGACCCCCCCTTCCATTTGCACAGACAATGTGCACATTTAGGAGCTAATTAAGGCGACTGCTGAATGAATCAGATTTCGGTGAATGCCAGGCTCCCTCAGGCACCTCTCCATTTCTGTGCAGTAAAAAATGGCCTGACTCTTAAGTATAATTTACACCCTCTCAGCATCTTCTTTTCTCAGAGGAGTAAAAATTAGACCTAAATTTAACAACTTCTCAAATGAAAGGTCCAGTGTCACACCGCTAAGGTTGTTTGTTCCGATTCTAATATTCAAAACTTGAAGAGAATGAAAAATTTTAATTGCATGTACTTGTTCGGTTGGGATTGGCTTTTCAGAGTGGAAGGGTCAGATTCAGACTGTCCTTACTTGTTAAATTCATGAGAGCTGGGATCTAGGGTTGTGCTCTGACTCATCTCTCCACTTTATTAAATGGATAACCTTGTTAAATTGGAAGAACATTAATTCCAGTCATCTGAGACTCGCAGTGTGTAAAACAACTAACTACACACATGATTTTCATCAGAGCCAAACCTCCCAACGCTGCAAATATGAAAACCACCCTAAGTAGGATTTGCATCCATGTCTTGTTAAGAAAAGCGTATTTTCTTTCCATTCTTATTACACAGACATAAACAGAAATATTTCCCTGGGAGTATCACAGCAAAATTACTACAAATGGTGGAACACTGAGTAAATTTTGTAACAGTTCATTGACTTTTTGGAGGAAAGAAAATAATTTACTATGTCTGCATGGCAGCGTTCACGGGAACGAACTGTCAATAACTTCAGAGCGACTGTACTCGAGGTCAGTCACTCCATCTAAATTCTTTTAGACTTCTCTTACAAAGTTTCTTCTGGACCTGCACTGCATAAAACATTAGGGCCAGCGCAGCAGTTACAAAGCCTGCGGAATGTGCCGCCGGGGGCGAATGCTTGGTTGACGTGTGTCCAAAGCCTCTTGGACCAGCACCGCGATGTTTCTGAAGGGAGTGAGGAGACAGATTCAATGAGACCGTGCAGCCACACAAGCTTTTAATTCATGAAGATGTGAGGCCTTTTTTTAATCCCCCATCACATTTAAAGAGCTAGGAGCTTTAATTATATTAGGCGGTTATTTTGGTGGTAATGCTCATGCGAAAGCAAGTTTCTGCACTAATGAGACACGAGGAGAATATAAACAGAGTGCTTCCAAGATTGACGGAGTTTTACGCAGGCTTTTCTCACGCTTCACACAGCCGACGCAGCGCGTGCACGAGCGGGAGCACTCAGCTGCCAGACGGCATCTCACACCTTGCCAGCTGGTATTTTGGAGCAACGCTCGTGCCTACCGTTGGGGTTAGAAACAACACCCACCCCCCGCCCCCCGCCCCACGAACGTAGAGTTTGTTTGTGCTGAATCACTTCTAAGCCAAGCCCGCATTGGGTGGCTGTTGCCAGGCGGGAACTGGGAGCTGCCGAAGGTGCCGCAGTGACACGGGCGGGTAAGGGAGAGGAGCACCGCAACGCCGGTCGCCGGTTCTGCACAGGGCCAGGCCCCGCATTCGCCGTTTCTCAGCAAATCCACCACGGGGATCAACGCTGACAAGAAATTGCATGTGAAGGCTTACCCATAGACCTCACCGCTTCTCGCTGTTCTTAAAAAAATGAAGTGTTAGCACTAGTGAGAGGGCAATCGGACCTGTTGCTACGGCTAACGGGAAGGCCGGGGCAGCAGGCTGCGGCAGATGGTGCTGCTGTCTGAGCACCGAGTATTTCTGCAGCGTGGGCACCAAGCGAGGGACGGACACGAGTCGCTCCTTCCCTTCGTCTCGCAGTTGCTTTTAACCCGCCGAGGCTTTCAACAAGCGGTGCAGGAGCAGGCCGCTCTTCCCACCCCCGCCGGCGGGCCCAACGCGCAGGCCCCGGGAGCCCTGCTCTGAGGGAGCCCCGCTCTGAGGGGGCCCTGGAGGCGGGAGCCCTGCTCTGAGGGGGCCCTGCTCTGAGGGGGCCCTGCTCTGAGGGGGCCCTGCTCTGAGGGGGCCGCAGAGGCGGGAGCCCCGCTCTGAGAGGGCCCCGCTCTGAGGGAGCCCCGCTCTGAGGGGGCCGCAGAGGCAGGAGCCCCGCTCTGAGGGGGCCCCGCTCTGAGGGGGCCGCAGAGGCAGGCGCCCCGCTCTGAGGGAGCCCCGCTCTGAGGGGGCCGCAGAGGCAGGAGCCCCGCTCTGAGGGGTCCCCGCTCTGAGGGGGCCCCGGAGGCTGGAGCCCTGCTCTGAGGGAGCCCCGCTCTGAGGGGGCCCTGGAGGCGGAAGCCCCGCTCTGAGGGAGCCCTGCTCTGAGGGAGCCCCGCTCTGAGGGGGCCCCGGAGGCGGGAGCCCCGCTCTGAGGGAGCCCTGGAGGCGGGAGCCCCGCTCTGAGGGAGCCCCGCTCTGAGGGGGCCCCGGAGGCGGGAGCCCCGCTCTGAGGGGGCCCTGGAGGCAGGAGCCCCGCTCTGAGGGGGCCCTGGAGGCGGGAGCCCCGCTCTGAGGGAGCCCCGCTCTGAGGGGGCCCCGGAGGCGGGAGCCCCGCTCTGAGGGAGCCCTGCTCTGAGGAGGCCCCGCTCTGAGGGGGCCCCGCTCTGAGGGAGCCCCGCTCTGAGGGGGCCCCGGAGGCGGGAGCCCCGCTCTGAGGGAGCCCTGCTCTGAGGGGGCCCCGCTCTGAGGGGGCCCCGCTCTGAGGGAGCCCCGCTCTGAGGGGGCCCCGGAGGCGGGAGCCCCGCTCTGAGAGAGCCCCGCTCTGAGGGGGCCCCGCTCTGAGGGGACGGCGGAGGCGGGAGCGGCCCCGCGGAAAGGGCCGGGCTCTCCCCCGGCCCCAGCCCTTCCCCGAAACCCCGCGGCGGGAACCGGCCCTTCCCCCGCCCCGGCCCCACAGCGGCCGCGGCCGCTGCCCTCACCCGCCCGCCCGCCGCAGGCACTTGCCATGGCAGTCGCTCCGCCGAGGTGGGGGGGCTGCTCCGGGGCAGCGGGCGGAGGGCGGCCGCCTCCCGAGCACCGCCCGTCCCGGTGCCTCCGCCGCGGGGGGCTCTCGGCGAGGAGCGGGAGGGCTCGGCCTGCCCCGGCCCGGCCCTGAAACCGAAAGAGAAACGGCGGGGCCGGCGCTGCGGCAGCCCCGCAACGGGGGGGACGGGGACTCCGCGCCGCCTCTGGCCGGCCCCGCCGCGGGGAAGCTCGGGAAGCGGCGGCTCCGCGGGTGCCACAGGCGGCGGCTGGAGCTGCCCGGGGCCCGGCCCCGCTGCCTCGCCCGGAGGCGCACCCCGGCTGGTGGCACTGCGCTTGGAGGCCGAGCGTCGTGGAGCCGGTTAGGGTGGGAAAGGCCTCTAGGATCATCCAGTCCGACCATTAACCTGGCACTGCCAAGTCCACCGCTGAAACAATTCAGGGGAGAGGAATAATTGCATGTTTCCTGGCTTGGGGGCTGGATTAGGTTTTAATGAAAGTAAAACTAGAACAGAATCATTAAGACTGGAAAGGCCCTCTAAGATCATCAGTCCAACCATCAACCCAACACCCCCATGCCCACTAAACCATGTCCCCCAGTGCCACCTCTGCCCGTTTTTTGAACCCCTCCAGGGATGGGGACTCCCCCACCTCTCTGGGCAGCCTGTTCCAATGCTTGACCACCCTTTCCTTAAAGAAATTTTTCCTAATTTCCAACCTAACCCTCCCCTGGCACAGCTTGAGCCCATTTCCTCTTGTCCCATCGCTGTTCCTTGGGAGCAGAGCCCAGCACCCCCTCCCTGCCCCCTCCTGCCAGGAGCTGCAGAGCGATCAGGTCTCCCCTCAGCCTCCTCTTCTCCAGGCTGAACACCCCCAGCTCCCTCAGCCGCTCCCCACCAGCCCTGTGCTCCACACCCTGCCCCAGCTCCGCTGCCCTTCCCTGGACACGCCCCAGCACCTCAAGGTCTTGCTCGCCCTCATCCCACCCTGCCGATGCTCCCCTCCCGTGGCCCCTCAGCGCAGGGCTGCAGGAGCCAGCTCCCCGCAGGGCGAGGCGCGCACCCAAAGGCTGTGCCAAACCCGTACAGCTCCCCTGGCACCCAAAGGGTCCCACGCCGGGGCCGTCCAGCCGACCGACTCGGCACTGAGGTTCGGCTCACGGTGGAAGCTCCAGCGATGGAAGCGTAGAAGTACTCGGCATGTAGTACAGGTATAAAAAAGTCACAGCTCTTTTTCAAACTTCCAGTCAAAGATAAATTCACTCCAGTCGGTAGAAAAAAGGATATTGCCATTTATAGAAACATCACCTAAATCCCGTATTGTTGTTTTTCATCATTAAAACAGTTTTCCAGCCTTTATGAGGCACCACTACTGCTTTAACATTTAAACAGTATAATCAATTCATCAGAGAGAAAACTGAGACATTTACAAATACTGATTGTCTTAACATGTTACTTAAAATCTCACTTTGATTTTACATACTTAAAACCCGTAGCTTCTCACTACTCGCACACACTGTGATACCTTATCAGAACTTTAAACTTCTTCCTTTTTCAAGGATTTACTTCTCCGCATTGTATCAGTGAGGCACAGTTAAAACTCATGACATTTTTTACCTTCATCAGGTTTTTCCTTTCTTAAGGCATCCAATCTTATCAACATTTTAAGACTGTTACATGCAAAAGTACACAATCTCCATAAATACTCCAGTTCTACCACTTTTTTTTTCAATATTTCATAATTGTCAGGTAATCGATCCATGCCTTTGCATGCACTAAACAGTAAGAGGTGCTACAGTCACGTGTATCTCACCCAACAGTAAATTCCAAATCAACTGTGGTGCTAGCAGCCTTTTAGTTTCCCATATTCAACTGTATCTATTGCCTACTACCAGTTTCTCCGGAATAGCAATACCTGAGGTGTATTTGTAGTGCTCTTCTTGCACGAGTTTGGTGCATTGTCGTTTTTCTTCATGCTAAAATGTCACATACTAGGGAAGTAAGTTCTTTTCGGCGTTAGACCCATGCTACTTTGAAGTTAAGATTACTGTTGCCAAACCATTTCAGCCCCCAAGAGTAGCAAATAAAAAGGACGACAGCAGAAAAGGAAAAATGTTCCTCCTTGGAACATAAATCCTTCTCTGACCTTGCACTTCCATTTTATTTCAAAGATCTTTTAGAATGAGAACTGGAAGGATGAACTGGAAACAAAAGGAGGACTTTGCGCGCTGAAAAATTCATTTGCCCTAAACTCTGTGTGCCTTTTTCCAACTGACCCCTCTCTATGTCCCCTCCCAGAGCCAGCAGCTTGGCCAGTCACACGCAACAAAATAGGCACCTCGGACACAGCGCTCACCATCAGACTTTCGCCAGCGTTGTTACAAAGCAGTCGGGTTTAGATAAAGAATCATCTCAAATTCTTAACTGTAATATTTTAAAGTAAGCAAAATCATGAACAAAAATGCGGAAAAATGTAATTGTAGAAACAAACATTAAAACCAAACAATAAACCAGGCTATTAACTCATCAGAAGCTCAGCAGAATTTTCATTCTCCTAGGGGAAGTAACAGCATTCTGACAGCTAAAAGCAGTAATTACTGCTATGGCATTTCTTATAAGGTGCAATTTCTTGAGTAAATCTGTGGTGGTTTTGCACACTCCTTTTCCCTTTTTCAATCTTATCATGGATTTAATAATGTGGATTTTATGAAATCACAGGATAACTGCTTTCAGGTATTTGAGTTACGGTGGCACACAGCAACCTCAGCAGGACTGGAGTTCTGTCAGAGCTACCTTTTGAAGCTATGGCACTTCAAAACAGCAGGTCTGCGAAGGTGCTTTCGACTGGGATTACACACAGCTTTTGTAACTAAAATGTAAGAAGGAATAGATTTATCCCACTTTGGAGTGTGTGAGCTATCTAAAATTTGCAAGATACAAAACCTGCGAATTCGCAGAAAGCAATCTTAGATGAAGTTTCAAGTGCCGGTAAAGGCTTTTTCTGTGACTTTATTCAGGAGCCTCTGGGACACCAAGCAGTGAGTTTTGCTGAATTTCTACGCCATTACACAAATCAGAAAGACAGGTAGTTCTTTTTCAAGTATAAATTTCAGAATATTGAAGTACAATGTCTGCATAATTTCCTGTGCCTCTGATGAAGCAAAAACTCAGAAACTCATAAGTTCAATCTACAATTTTCTACACGGCATTCTAAGTATCCTCCTCAAAACAAACACACGTTACTCCTTTTGATACATATTTGATTTTCTCTATTTCCCCACCACTGTTACTAGGCTTTTGAAAATGAATTTCAATCATGTCCTGTATACTTTCCTCATCATCTTCTGTCTCTTGAATTCCTTTCAACAGAATGGTCTTCTTAGAAATCCCACAATAGAGCTATTGAGGAAAGAAAAACAAAATTGTATTACACATCAGCTGTTGCGTGTACATCTGAAAGAACTGACAGATACTGGAAATAAACATATCCTTGATCAGATATGGCTAGGATCTTTGATTACATTTTAAGACTTTGGACAGTGTGGTGTATTTCTGTCACTGAAAATAGCAGGAGCTCTGAACTCTGTCACACACTACCGAGTTCAACAGGCAATGCACCCAGCCTCCTTAACTGGTGTGTCCTACGCTCCTTAATGCTCACACACACTGGATTTGGGGATCTCCGATGACTCTAGACAGCATCGCTCCGTAAAAATCCATGCCAATACATGAGACACACCTGCAAAGAATGCTGTTGTATCTCATAAACGCACACGCTCTAGGCAATGCTTTAATTATAAAGGCCTGATTATATACACAATACTGACTTGATTACAATCTATTTGTACAAAGTAAAAGACAATTTCAGTGAGAATATGATGAGCAAGCAGACTAGTGTTACAGGAAAAGAAGTCATTATTTGGGCTGAATGAATGAATGAATGAAAGAAAAAAAAAGAACGAGCAAATGTTTCATAGAACAAGGGTCTCTACGGAGACTGTCAACAAGGCCTCTCATTAGGGATGAATATCACAGTGCTCTGTGACTCGGAAAAACGTTTTTGTGTCTACTATTAACCTACTTCATAAACAATTTGGTATCTGCCTCCTGTCTAGCACAGGCATTATGGTGAGTAATGATATAATTTGATCAAGGAAAGACATGCACACCCTTTTAAAATAAATTACTGCTTTCACACTGCAACACAAGATTATCAGCAGAGCAGCATATTGCAGACTCACACTTGCTATTAAGTTTCACAAAGTGCATGACACAAAAGCTTCTGCAGTCCTCAGAACTGAAAATTCTGCCCATATCGCATATTTCCCACGTATCTGTTCTATTTATAGAGGCTAGCCTGGACTAGATCCTTTTACCTGAAACTTTTCCAAGTGTATGTTGGTGCTTGGGGACACAGAAAGCCTGTAACACCTTCCATTTACAAAGAAAGGATATTTAGTACATCTCAGAAAGCCGTCAGTTGCTGTAATGGAGAATAAGAAAAAGAGGAGTAAGAGTAATATAATCTAAAATGCATTTTGTAAGCACATCAAAGAACAGGCTAATATCTCTTACATGGATTTAGAAACTAATATATGATAGCACACTTGTAGATTCTTCATGTGCATTTTGAAAAAAGTTTATCTGGCATTTAAAAAAAAGCAAAATCATTAAATACCCACAAAAGCTCCTGAAATAAATCTAAAGCAGCTGCTCTAAATGGATGTGGCTCCACTGATCTTCACAGAATTTCATACAGTTGGGCAATCTGAATGCCAGTCTAACTTCATTGTCACAAAACAAGAGCTAAAATCAAACACATTTTCCTAATTTTCTTTTTGCAATCTATGTGTCTAGCGATGCAAAGAAAAAAAAAAAAAAGCTTTTGACAAAGAAAGAAATAAAGCTCGCAAACTGCCTATCAGGTCATGTTCGATCAAAAAGGAATACGATGAAATGCTGCTTTATTTACAGACGTGTGGCTGAACCCACATCTTTTCCTGATCTACTTAACTCTCCGTGGGAAGAATTTGCTATCTTCAGTAGTTAAGTTAACACAGAACGTAATATGGAATGGAACGTAACGCGGAATGGACAATACGGCCTGTACATCTAGCTAACAAAATATTACATACTATACCTCCAGATCTGAGGAACGTAATAACAGCTGTTCTAGACTCCTTGTCATAGTTCACATTTTCTACTTCTCCTCCTCCTCCCTGATGAGATTTGTAGAAATTCAGCTCTAATTTGTCTCTCACCCAGTCTTCAGGAATGGATAGCTCAGGTACTTCTGAAACGTTGATCTTCTTTCCAGAAATAGTGACATGGAGCTGAAAAAATAAATTTCTTGTGCACTTTGTGACTGAAAACACCCAAAAACATGAACCTGAAGCTTTGTAAGTACTGCAAGTTTGTATCTTTACAGTTTCGTATTTCAGTTGATTACCTCAAATTTGATTCCCATTTCAAGTGTAAAAGGCTTCACTCTCACGTTTGCTATTTTGTTGTCCAGGTTCACAGTATGCTTACCAATTTTTATCAGTCTCTGGGCAACTAAGGAAAAGCACAAGAAAAGCCTTGTTTAATCATTATAAAACCAAAGCTATTCCTCAGTTTCTTACGCAAAATCGCCTTTTGCATCAGTAAAAGAGAAATAAATAACAGTTAGGCAACCAGATCCCACTACCTGTGTCTTTAGGTATGTCTGTTTCCATAAAATCTCACTGGTTATAGGCAACAGGTAAAAATATTGTACTATCTTTAGAATAGTATAGAATAGTATAATCTTCATGCCATCAAAATATGCCCTCGCTGTATCAAATATTAATACCAGACTTCTCATATTTCATTTAAAATACCTTTGGGTGGAAACCACATCACTACCAGGTGCAGAGAATGCCTATTAGCGATGCTAGATTTTAGCAGGAAGAAATGAATCGGACGCTAGCTTTGTATCTGCCAAACGCTCGCGTAACTGCGTTACCCACCAAGCAGGCCCAGCCAGATTGCCGGCAGGATCCTCGCAGGCAGGCACCGGGCTGTCCCCACAGCAAGCATCTCAGTGGGAAGCAGGCAAGTTAGGGACTGCACCATCCCTCTGTCGCCTCACATCTACCCGTCATCTGACGCGTACGCACCCTTAACCAACAGAACTGCTGTCAGAATGAGGGACTGCCCGGAGTAAAGAAAATAATCAAATTCTGCTGACAAAACATTTTGAATCATTCTTGACAACACTCTGTGAGATAGAAACGTACTCTCAATTTCAAACACCAAGTATTGTTTGTATTAGCTGAGAGCAGAAATCTAGTAATCCAACAAAAACATGCAGAGTGCTTGCAAGAACTTTTTTCTACTGAGTGGTATCATAATAGTGAAAGATTCTCCGTGTATTCTTTATTTGGCTGCTGTTGATTTTTTTATTTTTTCATAATGTTTATGTAAATCTTTTCCCTTTGGCAATGAAATACATCTGAGACGTTCATTTTATACTTAAAATACGCATCACATACCTTCTTCATCTTCAAAAGTGATCAGTGCCTGGTTTTGATTCAGTCTGAATGGGATTTTTGTAGTTACACGAAAACTACAGTAAGTATTCATATCTGGATAATCATCCTTCATGTCTTCCATGTGAATGAACTTCAGTTTCATTTCTGCTACCTTTTTTTTAATCTAATATTTTAGAATCAAGATAGAAAAAAAAAATCATTTCTGTAATTTATGGCAGAACAGAAAAATGAACAGTAGTCTTTCCTTGAAGTGCTATATATATTTTGGTTTTCTAAAGTTTAGCAGTCAAGCAGATCGAAGTCATGGCTGGTAAAACAGGTATAACTCTTCTAACTAAACTGACTAGTTGTACTTGTCTATTCCTGGGATTTTTGTCAATGAGGTGGGTTCTTTTTTCCCCTTGATCAACTTTGAACTTAAACTTGACCTTATACAGTATAAATCCAATTGAAGTCCACAGGGATTTCCACGTGCAGAAGAAGAATACTTTTGGTATCTAAAATTTGCAAAATGCCAGTATCAGTCACTTGCATTGCCATTTATTTCTGCCTAATTGCACCACTGCTCTACAGCAATGGGAAGTCTGCTAATAAACAGCCTTGTATGTTGCCATCTTAGTAAAATAGATAAGAATATCCAAGTATTTTATAACTAGGACGGTTTAAAACTGTTCATGAAAATGTTGGTTAGGAAAGGCTGCTTTGAGGGAGTTTCAGATAACTCTTTTTTCCCCCTTTATGTAACTGTTTCAAAACACAAGCCTGTGCAGAAGAAAAATGCTGTTTGTGTCAAGATAAAATAACCAGCATAATTAAAGCATTCCTGCCACCTGTCTTCAAAACTAGCATCTTATCTATGAGCCCGCTTTCCTTCCATTCCCTCAACAGAAAGAGAGATGCTCTTCCTCAAGATAATTCAGCCCCTGGGTGTAGGCCCCCGTTCACACTGAATCTCCTTCTAGAGGAGCCTTGCCCCGTCCAACAACTGCACAGGAGGCTGCACTTCACTGACATCTCCTAAACTTAGAAATGTTAATTTAGTAAAGCTAAAGCTAATATTGCGATGTTGCTAACATTAAACAAGGTAACACTTGGATAGAGTTTCAATCTCTGTATAAACAAAAAATGATCGCAGTTTTCATTTTACTGTAAATTCCCCAAAGTATTTGGGTTTGTTCCAATTTGGAATGAAAATGTGTTTTTAAAAGCTGAAGTTTCCACAAGGGAAGTTCCAATTTCTGAACACCTCAGAATCTGCAGCAGTTTCACCAAAAGACACTTTGGATCCTGAGTTTAGATCTATTTAGTATCACTAATATTTATCGGGCTGCAAATCGAGTTATTTCTGATTTGGAGTAACACGAGAGAGACTATAATCAAGTCAAGCTCAATATAGGCTAAAATAAATGCTACATTTGCCATATAATGGACATATTCCCTTTCTTCCATCCTCTTACGCAAGAAATATAAAATGAGAGTACTTGAAAATTACTAATGCTATGTGTATTTTTTATTCCAGTGTCTTCCATTTAATAATTTTCTGTTTTTCTTCATTCCTTTCATGTTTTCAGTATCTCACATACTTGTAACTGTTTCCATATCCTTAGCCTTCCTCACATTATCTTGCCAGATAAAATAAGAAAATAAACCTTCAAGCTATATTTTACATTGAAATCAACAGAGGTTCAAATGCTGAACTGGACCCAATGGTCTTGAATTGACAAAATAAACATGTACCCTTTCTAAAGACAAGTTGCAAAATATTTCAAACTTTTACCTGACCATCCTGCAAAGGCACTGAACTACATTCTGCCAGGTCTCCTCTGAGCTTTTCAATCTCTCTCTTCAGCGCAGCATTTTCTTCTCTTAGTACACAGAGTTCTCTCTACAGCCCCGAAAGTATTAAATGCAAAATTAAACACATAGAAGACAAAAATATATTTTAGCAAAATCTGTAGGCATTAGAAACTGTTTCAACTTTTAATTATTCTACATGACAGCCATGCGTGATACATTTTTTGCATAGCTTTAACTATCCGCAAGGTCAATTCCCTCACCGAGGAGCAGTTTCAGTTAAAGTAAATTACAGTGAGGGTTTCTGAAACGAGGCATTAGTGTTTCCAAACACATATAGTGTACCATAAATTGCACAGCGCTTTCCATAGTTATGTCAGTTCCTTATACATGCAAGGTCAGAGCCTATGTCAACACGCATTTTATTTTTTGTACCACGTGTGATCTTAGTAACTGTTATTGCCTTTTCTGGAACGTTTACCGGGTGAGGACACGCTGCTGCTCTTCCCTCTTTATACTTCTTCAGCAAGGAAGAGGGAACACCTCTTCTACCTCCTATCTGCTACACACTTCCTCCAAACCAATGAATCCTAAATGGGCATAAAGCCCACGTAACTAAATCCAGTATTTCCTGGACAGGGAACACAGCAGAATGAGAAGGAAACACAGCAGATGTAGTCAGCTCCAGCCATCCACAATCAGAAGATGGCTCCTTTAAAGTCATTAACCACTCGAGACATTTAAACCAGTTCCCATCAGCTGAAGATAACGTAAAACAAAAGCCAGATGATGATAATGACCTCTTCTGGCTATAAAATCCAAACATTTATGATTCAGAAAATCTCACGCCAACCTGAATGAACTTAACCCTATTAATTATATTTTAATAGCTTGTAATATTGAAGCCATAATTTCTCATCAGTGATTTACAGGCCAAACCAAACTTCACTGAAACCACCTCCTTGACAGCCTATGGAAACTTATCCTATTACTGTACCAACGACTGCACATGGCACACTGAGGTAATGAACCAATTAGTTCTGGAAAGAAGAGCCCTCTTCAAACAGGTTCTGGCTCTTGCCCAGCTCATTGTCACTTAAGAAATGCTAATCCCTTGGGTGCGGTAACATCTTACAAGGTGGGCTGGGAGTTGACAAAGCAGTGGAATCAACCCATTCAATTTCATCTGCATCACACAAAACTGAAACTCATCTGTTAGCGGAGAACCTTGGAAGACTGGTTTTGTCAGTCTTCATCTCCTATATGAAATAGTTCTCAGTTTTGCCTTCACTCTTCCAACATTACCGTAAGACTTGTTTTATTGCACGGTTCTTAATCTGCCACTGCAAAACCATGTGTAGAACATTCTAGTCATCCAGTCTGCAAACCGGTAAAGGTGTTCAAACTGAAAAGGAAATACTACTCTTTTCTCTAATCAACACCTCCTTCACAACTCCCCAGATACTAACAGCTATAAGTAAGCCTTCTCCATACCTCATGGGCATCCCTAGACATAATAATGTCCTTATGCTGTTTCTCTTGAAATTCCTTCAGTTTTATCAGCTCCCCCTCTGCCTTAATGCACTCTTGATCAGCATTTAATGTACAGAGAAGTAGTTCATGTTTTGTTCTTTCAGCTTTTGTAACTCTTTCCTGGATAGTAAAAAGAAAAAGATTAAAATTTTTTTTTTCTTCCATGGGAACAAACAAAACCTTAAGTAAACCCTTTATATTTCTTTACTTTTAACACTTTGGATAAATATTTCTGTTAGACTTACAGGCGTAGTTACCACTGAGATCAACACAAGCACGTATGTTGAAGAACAGAGAACAAGTTAGGCAAACATGTTAGAATTGGGGGAGAGTTGATTTGGTTTTAGAAGGATGGACTCAAGGTCTCCCAAGTATCTTTCAGCTAATTTCCACAATTCTATGTGCTTTATAGAACTTGCCTTCCATTTCTGCAGTTCTTCTTTAAGTCTTTCCATCTCATCTTTTAATGTGCCAAAAGGGTCAGGGGTTACCACACTCTGAAGAGAAAAGAAGCAGCACACACAGGTTTTCCCTTCCATTAAGCAACAGCTGAGGCATACCAAACAATTCAAATGAGTCTTCAAAATAAAAAAAAAAACCAAAACCCTCTGCAGTTGGATGAAGCATTTTGCCATGGTGGTTTTCAATGTATGACCATTAATGAAAGTCCAATGTATTTTGCCTGTGTCCTCATTTGCTGTTTTTCTCCAATTATGCAGGCAAGATATGTGGTGAGTCAATCATTTTGAGAGACCGACTGTATTTCATAATTAAATCTTCCTAGAATCTGCATGCCAGAGGATAGCATATACCACATAATTTTTTAAAAATACATTCAGACACTTAGGCCAAATCATTTAACTATTTTAATGGCCGGAGAGGACAAAAAACTAAGAAAATGGATCCTGGTCAGTAATCATTACTTGCTAACTATCCAACTGAAAATATTCACAGGCTAATATTTTGATAAATAATAAAAACAAGTTGTCTCTATGTTCTTCCACATGGAACTAAGCCCCTCAAACCCACAAATCTTTATCTATATGCCGTCTCACCAGTTCCTCTAAGAGACTGTATAAAGAATACACAGGCCTAATGAGAAAAAAAAAATCAAAATGGGATGCTTCCAAGCTCAGGGAGATTGGACAATAAAAGGTAACATCAGGCAGGAGGAAGGTGACAAAAGCAGCATTTCTGAATTTAAGTACTTCAGGGCAGAATTTCACAAGCACAGGAAAACTACAACTGGAAAAAGCCCAAGAAGAGAGAAAATCATCTCTGTTCTGTTTTGTTTCTATGGCTGCAATATTCTGCAGAACAGAAAAAAAAAATCCAAAGAGACCTGCTGAAACAATCCCTCCCTTTTACTTAAGATTACATAAAACTTGAATGCGAACCATGAAATTTAGGCATGGAAAAAGTCTAAATTAGATAATCTTCTCAATTCTCTTGGTAATGCTGGGTATTTCCTAAAAACAATAAAATACATTTTTTGCGCTACTTTGTCCAGTTTCAAATGCCTATTAAGCAACAGGGAAATCCCTATCTGCGTATAACTTAAAACCGGAAAAAAATTCCGTCACTCAAGAGACTGAGTGCAGGAAAGCAGGATGCACGTGCCACAGCTGGAAGGCGATAAGAAAGAATGCCTGTTTTTTTACTGAAAAATGGTCTAAGACAACAGTTTTTGACCTGAAAGAAAGAAAAACATATCAAGGAAAACACAAGAAATCCCAGGCAAAGTCCCATCCAAACTACTTGCTGCACTGCAAGAACTGAATCAAGGGAGGTGCCAGGAAAAAGGGAATTCCCCTAAGAAACCTCCACAGAGACAGATGAGCAAGCGAGGCAGGACAGGAAAATTCTAACAGAATCTGTAATGCAGACACTTTGGAATGGGACTCTCCCTGTGGAAACAGGAGACAGGAACAAGGAATGTCCAAAGTATTAAAGGATGGAAGACGGTGAGACAGGAAGTTTCAGAAACACTGTTCTAGCAGTCCAAGCACAAACTTTCATTCAGAGATACTATTGTCAAATACAGATTTTTCCAGGTAGCACATCAGGAAATACTTACAATACTTACAAAGCTGTTGTCTTTTAAAGATAGCGGGGGAGTTGTTAAATCCATTGAAACCTGAGGCAACAGGAAAAAGAATTACAACATTGTGAGCATTAGGTTTTCTTTGCAGCAAAATAGAATACCACAATGGAATACTAGATGCTGTGTTGGGCTAAAAGAATTTTTAAATGTAAATGTTGTATCTTTTTGTACGCAAAAGTGATATATGTTGGATATCTGAAGTCTCCTTCCTTACTAAGCATAAAAGCCAGACGTGAAGAATTCTACATCGCACAACTTATTTTTTCAGTCCTGAAACTCATGTACTTACCTTTATGCTATTTTTGTACCGTTACACACACGCTTAACATCCCGTATGCTCCGTGCTTAAGAGATACAACCCTTAAACCTGCTTAACACAAATGAAAATGCTTCCGTTACACAGCAGATAACGTAAAGTCTGGAATCTGTTGCCACAACATTTGGTGGAGGCAGATAAAAAGGAATTTAGACAAGTTCACGGGCCACTGATCCAGAAACTAATGCTAAAGCGCACAGGTTCCTAAGCAAACCTAGGCTGTGGATGCCGGGGCAGGGCCAGGGCTTCGCACCACGGGTTCGACGCTCTCGAAGCAGCAGCATCGAACAAGACGCGGGTAGCAGGCAGCCCGGTGTCCTGACGCCGCTGGATATTTCTGACGCTCTCACCTGGAAATTCTGAGCTTGGTTTTTACCCAACACCGCTATACCATGTTTAGCGGGCATGGTGGTGTTGGGTTGATGGTTGGGCTGATGAGCTTAGAGGGCCTTTCCAATCTTAATGATTCCTAGTTTTTACTTTCATTAAAAATAATCCAGCCCCCAAGCCAGGAAACACGAAATTGCTACTCTCCCCTTACTTGGCTTAGTGGTGGACTTGGCAGTGTAGGTTAATGGTTGGACTGGATGATCTTCAAGGTCTTTTCCAACCTCAACGGTCGTAGGAGTCTATGATTCTACCCACTGGGTTCAACAAGGAGGCTTGAATTGAGGCCGCCTCTGGTTAACGATCTGGGAATCCCTTTCTGGTTTGCCTTACGTAACCAGAATTTACCGACCGATCCCTGATTCAGGAAAGCGAAAGTAGCATAACTGAAAAAAACGCATCTTCACTTGGCTTCTCCACAGGACGGCCCAGCCGGCAGCGAAGAGGCCCGTCTTGCCTGCGCCGCCACGCTTTCTCCTGTGGCCCGGGGGACCGAAAACACGGCTGACGGCCTCGCTCGAAGCTCCAGCAGCCCAGCCGCCCACGCTAGCCCCTCGCCTCCCCGGGGAGGCCGCTCCCAGCCCCGGGGGCTTCGGGGAAGACCGCGCCAGCCCGAGTGCCGCGGAGAGCCCGAGGCCGGCTGCCCGGCGAAGGGCAGGCACCGCCAGACACCGGGCGGGCAAGCCGGGGCTCGCACAACTTACAGCCGGAGGAAGCGCCGGAGCGGAGGCGTTTCTGGGGTCGCAGCCGCACGACGACAGGGCTGGGGTCGCAGCCGGCCTCCCCGCAGCCCCTCCGGTCCCCGCCGAGCCACTTCCCCGCCGCCGAGGGCCGCCCGCTTTCGCTTTCGCTTCCCCGCAGGCGGAGGAGGGGCTGGCGGGTCCGTCCGTCCTTCCCCCCCTGTCACAGGGCGGCGGCGGGGTGCCCGGCCCCGGGTCCCCGCGGGCGACACCGCTCCTCTTCCTCGCAGTCACGGGGAGGAAGGCGGTGCCGTCCCCCGCCGCCCCCTCAGCGGACCCCGCCGCGGCGGCAAACCCCCCCCGCCCGCCGTCCCTTCGCCCCCGGAGGGGCGTGAGCGGGACCCGCAGCTGAGGGGCCTGGGCTGCGGAGCCCTGAGGGTTTACCCCGCTGCACAGCCCGTAGGCAGCACCCGCGGGTAGCGTCCTCCAGAAAATGGGAAAATCCCAGAAAAGGTAGGGAGCGGGTGGGCTGGGAACGGCCGCTCGTTGCTGCGTCTTCAGGGAAGGCGCAAAGGCTTCGAGCCAGCTATCGCCTCCCTTCCGTTTCACCTCTTTTTCACCCATTTCTTCACTTGGCTGGAAGCTTCTGGTTTGGCCTCTGGATTTTTCTGTGAAGTGACGTGGCTAAGACTTGGTGTCCTCAAGCTAATTCCACTGGATTTGTTTCATTTATTTGTTTGCTTTTTTTTGTTTTAAACCACATTCTCTGGGATTACGTGTTTGTATTATAAGCAATAGGTCTGCCTTCTTTGCCAGGCTGTGGCAAAAGGCATAAAACATTCAGTGACAAAAAGACCCTTTGCTGATGGAGGTGCCACATTCAAAATCATAATTTCTGGAAAAACTCTTGGAAAAC